>NC_084817.1:2502042-2764542 GCF_963583255.1 Pyrus communis
TTCCTTGACCACTATCTCTTATCACATTTTGATGCCATATTTATACCGCATCTCTAATAAACATGGGACACCTTTTTTTTTTTTTTTTTTTTTTGTTTTTTTGGAAAAAAATGTACAAAATTCATTAACACTAGAAAACGTGCAATCAATAAGGATAGGGTGCATACAGTGGGCCTCGATAAAACATTGCCGAGGATTTTAACCGGTCGAAAGGAACAAGAATGTCCCGCACCAAACAAATTAGGAATTACTATCCTCAAAGAGAAGATCCACAATTACATTAGTAGGTTCGTCAAACCAAAGAATAGGATTATCACAATTCAGACTCATTCGTGCTAATTTATGCACCACTTTATTCGCCGCCTTATCACTAAAACCAATTTTTCAATGGGGCAATGCCTAAATCATCGAGTGAGTATCATTTAGAATACTTCCGAACAACAAGTGATCATGTTGACCATCATGTTGAAGAGCTTCCATATACAAGTAACGCATCCCCTTCAAGTGATCATTTTGACCATCATGGGGAAGGAATAGCATCATGCCTCTTTGCCAAGGCCACCACAAAATCACCCTTATCGTTTGGAATCACCATCCCAATGCCATCAATATTTCTATTTTCATCCTAAACCGCATCAAAATTACACTTGTACCTTCTCCCGACTTCATCCATTTTTGAGAAACTTTACAGTTGCGTTTTTCATTTTTTCCATGCCAGTGTTGGAATTCTTTCATCCAACTAATTGCCCAACAAATTAGATCCATCAGTTTGAGTGCATTTCCTTGCCACAAAAAGGAGTTCCTTTTTGTCAAATGTGGGACCCTCTTATATTGGTAGGTAAAGGTGGAGCAAATATGGTATGAAAATGTGATAAGCGTAGCATTATTCAAATATAAATAGTAGACAACATAATGTCTAGTAATTATTGTCTAACAATTCATATCCATTTTTTACAAGAAAATATTTGGAAGACTAAATTTTTAAACTAAATTTGCAAATTAAATGATCTGTCACCAATAGGAAATAAGCGCATTAGTCAACACTTAAGTAATAATCCAATCATCAATAATCACATCATTTAATTTACAAAATTTAGTTCCTCTAACATTATCCTTAATTATTCTCCAACTCATCATCTATATATGCACTATGTGAAACTCCTCATTTTTTAAAAATTTATTTACCAAGTTCGTGTAAGGCAACTGTTTATACAATTAGTCATTGTTTAATAGGTTAAATTAACACATGGATTAAACAATAAATAAGGCACAAACGTTTTTGTATTATAACTAGAGATTACGTGTAGAACGAGTCTTTTTGTGGGCAAATTGTGGGCGAATATGTAATGATCACGATCTACGTTTGCGTAAGAGGTTGTTATGACACGACCATCGCAGTCTTAATCAAATGGCTATAATTTCTCAAGCAAAAATGGATGTATGAATAAACTTTGCATCGATTCTTAGTACTAAATCTAAAGATTAATTCACCATAGATTTTATAAGATTCCAATATTGTCAATTTCATATTTTCTATGTTAGAAAAATTATTAAAATAACGAAACAAATGTCATAAAAAATATTATTGATATATTTGTTATAATATAAGCGAACGACTATGAAGAAAAACCTAACAACATGGATTGTTGTGGATGTAGATGCGCAATATGTCTAGGAAAGATTTTTTTCAAGACTGTGAATGACAAATTGATTGAGAGGGTTTGAAAGCTCAGTATACTAAGTATGGATGCAACTCGTGCAGGCTAGATGGTTAACCCAATTCTAACCCAATTCATTATCCAAAATTTATACATAACTTTTATAATATAAAGTGAGATGGGTAATATATGGATGAGTAAATTTGAGCTCAAAATCAGGCTGAGTTTAGGTTGACATGGTCGGGTAAGACATTAACCCAACTCAACCCAATAATTGATCGGGTTGAGGTCGAGTTGGGTTTGGGCAGGTTTTTTTTCTACATTCTAACCCGTCCGGTCGAATTTAAAATCAAATTGGACATAAGCAGATTCGGATTGACCTAACCCAAATTAAACCCCTAATACTAAATAATTATAGAGAGAAATTAAGCTCATTTTAAGCAAAAGTAAACATGCTTTTGTTGGCCATTTTTAACTGTTAAGTAAATGTGGACCTACGAGGATCTACAATTAACAATCACTCATGCACGTATACAAAATATGGAGTGCCTTTATCGCATTGGTTAAGAATCATTATCTTTAATTTGTCGTTAAACTTGTGTTTTTCCCTTCTTTGGCAAAGTTTGATTAGTGGTGCTCCAAATCTATCTTATTTGGTTTGGTGCGCTTTTACCTTAATTAGCCCACGGTAGTTGCGATTCTTTCAAGGAGCGATCAAGTCTTCTCTAAGGAGATAAAGCTAACGAGTGGGTCTTTTTTTTTTTCTCGATTGTTTTGCTTTCGTGTGTATATTTTGTTATCTCGCTTCTGCGGGTTTGTCTTATGTTTTGCGAGTGTTGTGACATCAATTGATGTAAATTTACTTTTATGTGAGTATGTATTTTTTGTTCATTATTCTCTAATGAGTAATGTTGGAGAAGTCAAAATTTTAAATTAAATTTTGTAAATTAAATTACGTGGATGTTGATTGTTGAATTATTGAATAACGTGTTTATTTTTTTATAGGTGACACATCATTTAGTTTGAAAATTTAATCTCCCTAGTCTTATTCTTCTCTAATACTGTCAAGAAATACTCACTGCTCTAATTATAATAAATAACGTAGTGAGGTTTACCATCACTTGCAAAGTATTCCCAAAAATATTTCCAGAGTACTCCCATTAAAATTTATCACGCTCATCAATTTTCCGTAAATCTATATTAAAGGCATGTGATAGCAATGTTGTATTTAGGGTTAGATTTCGTGTTTCCCTGTTATTCGTATTTTTGTTGTTCTTTTAGTAAATTTATCTCTTAACCTCAAAAAAACAAAAAACAAATATATATATATATATATATATATGTGTGTGTGTGTGTATGTATTATCTCTTAGTCTTTCTTCATAATAGCAATGGGTAAAAAATAATGCACCTATATTTAAAACCATGTTAAAACCCTCCGTTTCATCACTGTACTATGGAATCTGTTCGAAAAAGACATTAGACGTTGTCACGTTGAGAGAAACTTGAATGCCTTCATCGTATATGTACCAGAGTACTCCGGTTCTTCTTTGTTAATGCAGGTAATAAAAGGAGAGGACAATTTGGACACATGGTTTGGACCTTTCTGTCAAGCACATGAAAATTCCTGGCCATATTTATAAATAATTGAAATTCATAGTTCGAACTGATCACGCCACTTAATATGGTTGATATGCTTTGCCTACCTAAAAACATACAAGAATACAAAAATAAAGGTGTCTGGATGATGACTGCACATACATATCCACACTTTATAACTTTGTATGTATTTGATTAAGATTGGATATAAAGCAATCACGCCACTTAATAGTATAATCAAATATTATACCGTCTTTCATTTTAAGTGAGAAATTTTTGTATGAATTTCGTGAGTGTGATTCGATCGATACTAATTTGTTATTATAGTTGTATATGAAAACATCCATTTATAGTTTTAATTTCTTACTTTTCTTCTATATAATTCTTTCTTTTTTTTGTTTAACAACGAGATTAAACGCTGGACAAGAAAATCATGAGGTCTTAGGGTATATGTGGTCCGATATACTAGTGAATATAGTATTTTCTACTCATGCGCTACAAATTTGAAACTCCTCATTTCTTAAATTATTGTAATGGTTTCAAACTATTCCCCCCCCCCTTCCCTCTAATAATAGTAAAACTTTTAAAATATCATGAAGCCTTAGGGTCCAAGCAGCGCCTATAACAACAACAACAACAACAAACGAACCTTATCACACGGTACTACGTTCGGTTTTGCGTCAAATCTTCCAAGCAGCGCCTGTCAGTAAAAAAACACCGACAAGAGACATGAGCTGGATCAAAATATATTATACCAAGTCTTTTTCATATTGCTAGAAGCATGTTTAGAAACAAGCATTGTTCTTAAAATCTGCATCTAGCGCCGCCTAGGCGCTAGGCGGGTGGCCATCGCCTCGATTAATCCCTAGGTTTTTGAAAATTAAGAAATGGCTCATAGACCTGCTTAGGCGCCTGCCTAGACCGCCTAAACCAGAGTAGGCCCCCGCCTAAATCACAATTCTTACTTAGACTAAAAATAGATAACTTTCATTTTGCATTTTATTTTTTTAATAAAAACTTTATAATCTATATGACATCCTATTTTGCAATTTGTGTATCCCAATGCAATTATGTTTTTTAAGTATAACATACTGTTTGGACTCAAAATAGCACCATCGGCTCGAGTAATCGAGATCGTTGAGTAAGTGTACTTCCACACCGTCGATGAATTCATGAAGATAATATTATTGATATTAAAAGATAACATTATGATTTTTATCATAATTATCTTTTAATAATGATTTATCTTGACATTTTCATGTGAAAATAATATATCTCCAAGCTAGGAAACAGGCGGCACAATTCAAGATAATTCAAGTTGATGTGGATGTTTGGCATATGGGTGTGTGGTTGGATTAGTTTTTGGTTAACAGATATGCATGGCATCAGATAATGAAGCATGCAGAACATGATGATATTATAAGGTCACTTGGAACTAATAATGGGATTGGATTCTGAACAGATTATTATCCATTTAAATATCGTGATAATTAAAAATGAATTTAATATTCATAAGGTCAGGATGCATGCGGCAGTTTTGGTAAAAGATGATGAGAGCCTAGGAAAGCTAGGTTTTTGGTGATGATGTGGTGATGTGATAAGCCTAGGATTTGATGGTGATGAAGTTATGATAGGAAGCCTAGGTAGGCTAGGTCTTTGGTCATGATGGGATAAACCTAGATGGGTTTTTATTTGAAAAATTAGCCACACGGATCATATTTCATTCTGCAAGTTAGAGTTGCAGTTGGACTCCACAATTATCTAGTCGTGTCAAGCAAATATCAACCCTATAAATACAAGGCGTTGTGCAATGTAAAAATGACCTCCAATTCAACACACAACTGCCCTGCGCAAAACCTCTCAAACATCTTGAGATTTTTTTATTTTCTTTTTCCGCCGACACATCTTCAGTTTGGATAAACAGCACTATGAAGGCAACCGGTGAACACCTTCAATTTGGATAAACAACACTGTTGCCGTAGAATTAATCGACCGAGGAGCACCTTCAATTTGGATAAACAACACTGCGTCGAGACCGACTGGTTACCTATACAAGTCTCGGTCGAGAAAGGTTTCCGAGTCCTTATTGGTAGAAGTCATCTTATGACATTCAACGCATTAAACGCCGAGTGGTTTTATGATTGGATACTCCCAAGTGAGTTTCAGAGTTCGGCATTCTGAGGGCTGAACCACATTTACCATTAAGACACACATTACCTTTGAATACTTGTGTCCATATACTCTGGTGTCGATTCGACGTGCTTATACTCTCACAAATATAATCACCGTGATCGAATCTGACGCCAACGATTCATGGACTTCGCAAAACTAGCAGCCTTGTCTTCAGGCTCGAGAATCCAAAGGTCGAGATTTGTTCCTTCCTCGGCCGCAGTCGCAAGATAAAGAAATCAGTGACGCACTCAACGCAACATCAACAAATTTTACTCCTCGACCGAGCTCGGCCAATGAGTTAGCACGCCCCACATTCAACCGAATGACGTAGTTAGCTTATTAATTACTCGGCCTGTGCGTCACGTATGATTTATAATTTTTAGGTTAGCACATATACTTATTTATACAATGTATAATGAATTTATTTAAATCTGTCTAATCCGTTTAGGCCACCGCCTAACCACCTAGGCGCTAGGCCCTAACCGGCCCGCTCAAGTAACACTTAACGTCATTTAAAATTACGTCAATTCCCTTCTGTGGGGAAATAAATATCAAAGCATGCATTATTATCGTTTTTTTCTTTCTTTAATCCTATCTATATAAAATGATTATGCCTTGTATGATTGTGTCTAAACCTAATATTTGATATAACGTGATATCGATTCTTACCATCATTGATTAAGTTGAAAATATTGAATATCTTGCCAAATATTAATCAAATTATATGTTTTGTATCTATCGTCCCTTCGGGGACATCCGATGAAATATGTTTTGTATTTATCATGTTTATTGTTATTCTTTGAAAATAAATTAAAAATGATAAACATACTAGTTTACAAGATGCACTAAAAATTTTCAATCAAGAAAAACTAAATTGGTACACGCATATACCAAGTATTTTCAACGACAAAAAACTTAGATCAAATATCAAAGAAAGATGAAAAAAAAATTGCATATGCTTAATAGTTCGAGATCATCTGAAACTAAAAGCTTGTAAAATATATAAATTTCAAATTATGTTTAAAAAAAATATTTTATGATAATTGCATGTGAATGATTTCTCTGGTTTAAACTCTTCCCCTTCATTTTAGTGTAGATTAGAATAATAATATTGCATGTATTACAAAAATCCAAAGCAACTCTGATATGAAAATTCAAATTTCATTTTAAAATGTTTTCTAATCTAATCCATCCAAAAATTATCGCTAGAGAAATACTAGGATATTCTTATCTCAATTCACTTTATATCACATATATCCTACTAGCACTTGAAGCTAAAATTTCAATTTTACATGTAAAATAAAAAATTCGTGACATGAATTTAAATACAAATGTTGATTTGAGAATGTAAGTGAGATATCGCTGACAAACCTCTTATCTCTATTCTCCCTAAATAATTATTATTTATCAGAAGAAATGCTTTTGCGAATCTTTCCGGCATTAGTGAATCACACGATGATGGCTAAGAATAAACTGAAATGCCTGTGAGTTTTCTGATTTCCGGAATGATGGACTAAGGTGACGAAGCCATCAGCTTGTTTTTTTTTTCTTTTTCTTTTTTTTTTTAAAGAAAAAAGAAGGGAAAAAAAACACGAGAAAATAGAGTAGAAGAGAAGATAAGGAAAATAAAAACAAAAAAGGCCCATGATGGGCCGAGCAGATGGTTATCTACTGAGCCCAAGACTTAACCAAAGCCAGCCCAAGCCTTAACCCAACTCAGGCGATCCACGTTGTCGTATTACCTTAACAACCGACTCAAACGACACGTGTAGTATTCCCTGTCGCAAAACTACGGCAACATCAGCATCTCACTCAATCTTATCCGAATCTAATTTAACTACTCGGCAGTTGGCGCGTTCAAATCCATCCGACGATCTGCCGCCAAAATCTCGACCTCCTAACCGTCCGATTAATCCAACTGCATCAACGTGCCTGGAATGCGCTTACCATTTAATCCAATTCGAATCTTTTTATTTTTTAACTGTTCACGAACATGAAGAACTCAGTCGTGCCGATTTGGACCGAGTCGACTCGGAATCTAATCAAACCAGTCGTCGTTTTGGTCATCACATTCGCCGCCACCGTCAAACTCTCTCAGGCTCTCTACCGCTACAGCCGCCGCCGTGCGAGAAATCGGTCTGAAACGATGTCGTCCGCTTCCTCGTCTGGAAACGAAGCCGACGTGCGGCGCAGCCGTGTTCGCTCCAGCAAGCTGTACTTCGACATCCCAAACTCCAAGGTAAATCTGTACGTTGATTTGATCTGCGTTTTGAATTTTGTGCTTTGGATTGGAGTCTGATTTTTTTGTGAATGATCAGGTGCCGTTGATTTACTCGTCCGCGTATGATATTTCGTTTCTTGGCATCGAGAAACTGTGAGTGATCAGTTTGTAGTTCTTGTGTTTGTTTTTAGTTCAAAATTTTAGAATTGTAGGATTCATTTGGAAATGCTTCTCTAGAAAGCACTTTTGCTATCTTGATAAAAATGCACTCGGGAGCGCTTCTTGGAAAATCCCTTGGAAGCGCTTGTCTGGAGCAGCGCCTGCTTTTACAAGAAGCACTTGAATTTTAATAAATAATTCGACATGTTTACATCTTTACGGTAGCTTCTAGCAGAATCACTTTTGAGAAGAAGTGTTTCCTACAAAAGCAGTCCCAAAAGCGAAGTTTCTGAAGCCCATTTAGTTCTAAAAGCAATTCCAAACGGAACCTAATTAGTTTCTTACTTCCATACCAATTTAGGCACCCGTTTGATTCGGCTAAGTGGGGTCGCATATGTGGTTTTCTGTTGGTGGATAATGTTGTCGATAAAAACTGCATCGTTGAGCCTCGGGAAGCTTCAAAGAATGATCTCCTTGTGGTAATTTATATGTCTCTTTGATTTAGTTTGTGTATTTTACTTTGTGATTGTTTGTTTGGCATTTGGATTTTACTTAGTAGTTAACTTTGAACAGGTCCATTCAGAAGCATACTTGAATAGTCTAAAGAAAAGTGCAAATGTTGCTATGATAATTGAGGTAATAATGCTATAGATTACAAGTCGAATTTGGTTTGGTTCAGTTGGTATAAATATTCCCGAGTGTCTCTGACGTGAACTAATCATTCCGGCTGAGGCTTGTTTCATTTTATGCTATGAAGATTGTGACTTCTTTGAGTTACGATGGTTAAGGTACCTCCGGTGGCCATATTCCCAAATTGCCTTGTGCAGCAGAAAGTTCTTTATCCATTTGTCAACCAGGTAAGTATCACCCACGTTGAGGTTTTGCTTTTCAGTAATTTGGAGAGAAGGGAAAAGAAAAACAAACAATATGGTTTTATGCCATTCATATTTTATTGCAGGTGGGGGGGACTGTCTTGGCTGCAAAACTTGCAAAAGAGCGAGGATGGGCCATCAATATTGGGGGAGGGTTTCATCACTGCTCTGGGGAGAAAGGAGGGGGATTCTGTGTTTATGCAGATATTTCTCTTTGCATACACTTTGCCTTTGAGCTGTTAAATATATCAAGGTACTAACTTTATGAC
The DNA here is from genome assembly GCF_963583255.1 of Pyrus communis. Taxonomy (NCBI): domain Eukaryota; kingdom Viridiplantae; phylum Streptophyta; class Magnoliopsida; order Rosales; family Rosaceae; genus Pyrus; species Pyrus communis. Next base: position 2,510,992 of record NC_084817.1, read on the forward strand.
TGCGGGCGTGATAGTTGAATTAGTGAGGTTTTGAAAATTTAGTTAGTATTTTTTTTAAATAAAACTGTATGGATGTGATCTTTCATTGTCTGTCGATACAGGGTGATGATTATTGATCTTGATGCACATCAAGGAAACGGCCATGAGACGGATTTTGCCAATGACAGTATGGTTACTTCTTGGTCCTCATAGGGGATTTGAACATTTGACTTGACTCTCTTCTGGAATTCCAATAACCGTTTTGTATGAACAGGTCGAGTCTATATACTGGATATGTACAACCCTGGAATATATCCATTTGTAAGTTTCCTCCTCTTCTAATGTTCTAAGATGCAAGCTTTTTGCACCAAAGCTGCTGGCTGTACTGCTGTAAAGGACTATGAACGCAGGACTCTAACACAGACCAAGTGTCTAATTCCACCTTCATTTGATCTTCTGTAGGATTATGAAGCAAGCAGATACATTGATCAGAAGGTTGCAGTAGCGGTGAGCCATTATTATTACACTTGCATATCAGATTATAGTTGTTTGCTACCATAAACTTCAGTAGTGTAATCCTTTTTCTTGAATTTAAACAGAGTGGAACGACAACAAATGAGTACTTGAGAAAATTAGATGAAGCTCTTGAGGTATATGGTTAACTTTGTCGCCAGATATGCTTGACCTCTCATTTCCTGTTCTAATAATATACGCTGTTTATGGTTAAGTACTCGGTATACCTTATTGCTTCAAAAAAGAATGTGAAAAGAACTACATAAAAACTGTGTTTGTGTATGCTAGGTTGCTGTGCGTAGTTTTGATCCTGAGTTGATAGTCTACAATGCTGGAACTGATATTCTAGATGGAGATCCTCTAGGCCAGTTGAAGGTATCATCATTCGTTGATCTTTTTGGTCAGACATAATATCACTTTCCTCCATTCTTTTCAGTTCCACATATGGCACATAATCGTGAAATGCAAGTACACGGATTTTCTTCATCAGTTCTTTGTTGACGTGTGTTCATGTTGGCTTGATTTGTAGGTCAGTCCTGATGGGATAACTAATAGAGATGAGAAAGTGTTTAGGTTTGCTCGCAACAGAAACATTCCTATTGTCATGCTCACATCAGGTGCTCTCTCCCTCTCTGTTACGAAAAAGATGTCTGAAGTCTAGAAATGAAATTTTTAACTTTTGCTGATTTCCCGGTTCATTACAATAGCTAATTATGATTATAAGTTCGTTAGCACAAGAATTTGTCCACCTTTTCAAAGTATAACTAGGTTATTGGTTAATCTTGCTCATGCCGGTTAGATGATGATTCTACGCAGACACACATGGTAATGTGGCATTCTTCAAAATTTTAATCCAGCCCTTTTGTGTTTCAGGTGGTTACATGAAGTCTAGTGCCAGAGTTATAGCAGACTCAATAACCAATCTCTCGAAGAAAAGCCTGATAGATACGGGTAAAAACATCACTATTAGATGAAGTATTCCTCATCATTCAACATCAAGAGGCCGTGGCACAGGTGTTCAGATTCGCACATTAGGTATTAATCTGAAATAAGCTAGGCATGTATATTTAGCAAAAGCTGTGTATATCAGTAGGTAAGTAGGTATGGAAGGTAAAAATGCATGTGGATAGCACCATCCATTGTAATATACAGTTGCGCGCTGACCAACTTCTACTCTCCGAGACATAATGGCTTGTCACATTCCTCCGGATATCTGTATAGCTTTTGAGCTGCAGCCGGTCGAGATCTGAGTTAAGATGTCGATCCAGTGAATGAAAAAAATTAGCGGTATTTCGATCTTCTTCTTCTCTTCCCCTTACGGTTACAGGTACTTGGTTCATAGTTATGCATTATGTATGTATCAAACCTTCTTCATCGGTATTTCCTACGAAATCTCGAAATGAGGTCAAAAGACTGCCGTCGACTGCCGTTCTCTGATGCTTAAGCCTGGACTTACGTTGAGATATGCTTTTAGCATATGGTGAAATTATCAAAGTATCACACTTGACATTATAAAGAATCCGTTGCCGTACAAAACTAAGTACGTATTATTTTTACTGATCGGTGGGGTTGAACCCAAGCATCAGGGTGCATAGGTATAGGTATGATTGTTTTTTATCACTACGATAAAATGCTGTCTACGTTGCTATATATTGTTCAGTGTATTAGTTTTTAGCTTATATTATTGGGAAAGCCCTTAGTTTGATAGGTGGTAAATATATTAAGAGATGTTTTTTGTGGAGATAGGATCCTCGCCGGATTTTCTTTGTGAAGATTTTCGGGATACTTTAATCTTGTCTGTTTATCGTATATTATGTGATCAGTTTTCGTCAGGTACTGTTTGTGTTCAATTTTAAATAATATAATTTAAAATGATTTCTAACTGCACAATATACGATGAAAATACATGATTAAATGATCCCTAAAATTCTCAGAAAGAGGATCCAGTGATGATCCTATCTCCTTTTGTGGCCTTTCCTCATTGTCAAAAGAAATAGTGGTTTGCGTGGCAAGTTGGCCACAAGTCCATCTCAAACATAAAAGAATTATGTTGGCGTGTTAGATATCAAACCACGTCATTTTCTTGAGTTGTGACAAATTGCCGAAGGCATTGAACAAGTTGGAGGTCAATCACATATGTCTTTCACGTTTCAAAATAGGAGAAAGCTTGGCTGCTTAAAAAATCAGCAGCTGCTGCTAGCGAATCACGGGTAGACATGTGGTCAAGTTGTGATTAAAAAATCAATTAGTTGAACACGTGTTCACCTGTGATTCATTAGTAGCAAGAGCTACTACTGATTTTTCAACAGCCAAACTTCATTCTTCCAAATAATGGATAATGTGTTGGAAAATGATTTCCGCCAATTATTTTTCTCGTTTCATACATCCATATTTATTTGTTTTATTTGATCGAACTATTTAAAAATAAACATGGATGTGCTTGAAAATAAAAAATGTGTGCAAAAATTACTTTTAGTATGTTTGTCTTCTTAAAAAGGGATCAGTTGGTAGTTTCGTCATAGCAGTTCATTATTTTGAGAGCTAGGAAGACACATAGAGACATTTTAGCCTCCCTCTGTCCACAATCGTGTGATTCACCAACACCAAGAATCGAACATAGGAAGAATCGTGTGGAATATGGACCTAAAATTCATCAACAACCACTGAGCCATCCCGTGATGATTATTTTTAATTCGATTATATTGGGTTTGACATATTATGCTACTCAAGTGCAATGATGTTCAAATGCTATACCAACCCAATTTTTCTTCCCAACAAATTATACATTCATAGGCCGGTATCATTTGCACAACATGGTTGGTTCAAAATCATTAAACTTTCGTGTGACATTTTCAATATTTCATAAAGGTGGATACTAGAAAATGAAAATCAAATGAAGCTTATTTTTGGTATCTTTTCTGGCTAAAACTATATTTAGGGTTACTAGTTTTGCAAAAGAGGCAACCTCAACTCAAATGGGCAAAATAAAAGACGCTTGTAGCTCGAACGGTTAGAGTGTTCACGATCTTGCGTTCAATTTCCTATCCAATTGTATGGGTTGAAGAAGAACTAGGATGCACAAACACTGATTTGGCAAAAAAAAAAAAAAGTGTGGACATATCATTGAAACAATTCAAATCGACTATACCCAGGTAATTCGAGCGATTTTGATTCAATTTGTACACTAAAATTTACACTCAATTGAATCAAATCACAAGCACTTTAGTTTGACCTATTTAAAGAACTACAAAAACTTAACGAAATCTTAATTCGTCCTCAATTCAGTTTTCTCAATTATATTTAAGGATTAACAAACAAGCTATTGTGCCACTTATACTACGGTCTAGTGGTATTTCTCCTCACTTGTAACTTGTAAGTGAGGTCTTAGGTTCGATTCTCACCAAAGATAAATTTGAACCACATTATTGCTAACCTATTATGACTGTTCAATACACAATTTATAAGTTCTAAAAATTTTCGAAACAAAATCAACAAAACTTTGAGATACAATTCACTACCAGAATTTCTAAACCGAACCAAACCGAACTACACCCGCCTCTACCCTAAACTAACCTTTTTGACCCCAAATAAAACACATTAATTATGGTGACCCGGCGGCGGTTGTATAAAACTCACACAAACGGGACGATTTACAGTTTCTAACGACGACGGAATGCCCCCCACCCATTTTGTTTAATTAATTCCAAGATTTATGAGACTATGACTCCATGTTGACCACATCACCCTAACTCTGGTTAGTCCCCACTCTCTCTCTCCCCCCTCTCTCTCTACACTCTCTGCCAATCGCGATTTCCCATTCGTGAAGCTTTTCATTTCAACCCTCGCGGTTTCCGTCGTTAACCACCCCCGCCGCGCAGCTGCATTTCTGCAATGTTGAGAAGAAGCTCGTCCTCCTCCTCGCTCGGCTTCCTCGCCGTTGTCGTCCTTGCTCTGCTCCCTCTCAGCTCAGATTTGCTTTTCTCACTCTCGCTCGCTGACCCGCTCGCTGCTGTTGATGACTCAGTCACAGACTCAGATCTCCTCCTCAGCGCCAACGCCACCGAGTCCAATGTCTCGCTTTCCAAGCCCAAAGAAGGCAGCTTTGCTGACATGATCGACAAAGCTCTGGAGAACGAGTTCAAAGAGAATGACCAGAACGAAGGTTCGTAGTAGATCCGATGTTCTTCCTCTTTTCTATGCATGTTGGTTCAATTAGGGTTTTAGGTCGAAACCCGAAACGAAAAGAGAAGAAATTTGAAGGATCTTCGGATTTTGTGTTTGGCTGAGAGGAAAAGATAAGAAATTTTTTAAGAAAAGTTGGTTCTGGTGAAATTTCATTCTTAAAAATCCATCAGATCATGCTTAACTTGTTAAATGCAGTTGTTATGGTTAGTTAATTCATTTTTTAGTCTAAAATTAAAATTAATTATATTGTTTCCCTTTGCTCGTCGTACTTGCAGCTACTGATCCTGGAAGTTTCAACAACAGCGTCGCCGGCCAGCAGGTGAATACTAAACTAATTTATCTAGCATTGAACCATTTCTTAAGATCTGATTCGGTGTTATTCAAGAAATTCGAAACCTTTACATCAAACCATTTCTTATCGTAATTCATGGGTTGCTAGCGCAAAATATAGTGCAATCTAATGTTTTGAATCTTTTGATTCATACTTGATTCGGTCTCAAATGTGATATGTTGTAAATCTTTCTAATTGCATTGTTACCTATCTCTGTGTGGATCAGGCGGTACTGGAAACAGTTGCGAGAGTAAAGTCGAAGAAAAATGAGACGAAAGAAGAAAAGTACATGCTTCTAACTTGAAATCAGTACAATTTTTCATGTATTCTTTACCACTTGATTCTAGCCATTATGGCCTGTTTCTCACTAACTCTGTTGTGGAATAAATAGGTCGTTTCAACTACATGATGTTTTCAATCTGGATAATGATAATAGAGGAGAAGATACACCAACACTGATTGATCGCAAGGTAAGATTTCTTCATGGAAAATATAATTGCTGCAGGTATTTATCTTCACGGTCCTAAATGTAACTTTGTTTTAACATTTTTAGGACAATGTCTTCATAATATCGAATTTTAAATCAAAATATCCAGTGCTGCAACTAGACTTGAGGTAAACTTACTGGCTCGTTACAGTTTCGTTAAGTTCATTAGTCTTCGCTTAACAAAAATGCTGATTTGAACTCGTCTACTGGTTGTATTGTAGATTAATATCGGATTTGGTGGTTGTTATTGTATCTGCAACCTGTGGTGGCATTGCCTTTGCTTGCGCTGGACAACCGGTCTGATACATACACACATACATACGCATGTTCATATAGTTCCAAACTTAATAGAGAAAATATAATGCTATGATATTAATGTTCATATTCTGCTTCCTTGATACTAAAACTTGACAGGTTATTAGTGGATATTTGCTAGCTGGATCCGTTATTGGACCTGGAGGTTTCAACTTCGTCAGTGAAATGGTTCAAGTATGTTTTACCCTACAATTTTATTATCCAAGAAGAAATTCTTCATTTGTAATCTTGTAGTGAACAATAAAAGTTTTCAGTAAGGCATCTTAAGTATGCCTCTGTTATGAAATAATAAAAGAAACAATGCTTTATCTTAGAGAGAGGATTTTTTCTATTTGATTGTTAATATATCTTCTTATGGAAACATAGTTATACGTCTCACATCCGTTTTCACTCTGGGTTTTTTTGGTGCAGGTTGAAACTGTGGCTCAGTTTGGGGTAATCTTTCTTCTTTTTGCTCTGGGTTTGGAGTTCTCCACAGCAAAGGTAGACTCTCTCTCTCTCTCTCACTCTCTCTCTCTCTCTCTCTGCAGTTCTTTCTCTGTCTCCCCCTCCCTCCCTCTGCAGTTTTGATATGCTTATAACCGAGTAAAATTAATCAAATTCACCCCTACATTATTGTAGCTTCGAGTTGTTCGAGCGGTTGCTGTTCCAGGAGGGCTGCTACAAATCTTCCTATTTATGTGCCTGTGTGGTATTACCGCCTCAGTATGTCTACTAATTTCTACAGGATTTCTGGCTATTGAAAAATCCATTCAAAACTAGAACATAGAGCTGTGATACATTTATGTATACCACATGAAGTTGGACTAGAATATGCTTCTTTTATGCTCCTCTCCTGCATCTTGACACTCTTATTCTTTCTATGTTGAATCGTATGAGTAATTTGTAATTAGTCTACTATATCTCGTATATGTAAGTGTGCACTTCCCATAAATTTTCTCGACATAAGTATTTTGAAGCCAAATGTTCTGTTAATGTAGACTGTGTTGTAGATGTTTCTCATTCTCAATGCTGCAGTTCTGATTGGATGCTGTTTGCAGTTATGTGGTGGTAAAGTTTCTGAGGGGATATTCGTCGGTGTGTTCCTTTCTATGTCTTCAACAGCAGTGGTAAATTACCATAAACCTACCTCATGCACACCCACATCCACACAGCTTTGCACCTACTTTCACTCCTATTTAACCTTTTTTTCTATGCATACTATTCACAGGTCACATTATTTTTCTTTTGGCCTAGGTGTTGAAATTTTTGATGGAAAAGAACTCCACTAATGCCCTTCATGGCCAAGTCACCATTGGCACCCTTATTCTGCAGGTTTGTTGGTTTTATATACACATTCCTTTGATGTACTTTCGGTTTCCTTTTTGAGTGTTGAATTTCTGCATTTTAGCACTGATTTATCAATCTTCTAAATATGTGTTGAGAAGATTTTGCTTGCAGGATTGTGCTGTGGGTTTGCTGTTTGCTTTGCTTCCAGTTTTGGGTGGGACTTCGGGTATTCTTCAAGGAGTGATGTCTATGGCTAAGCTGTGAGTTTGCGTTTTCTTTTAATTATGTTTGTTCCTTTTCCTTGTGGAACAATCTTGAAAACCAACGTATCATTCTCACTTGATATGTGTGGTAGTATATATATTACATGTTCTAGCTTGATGTTAAATCTCCTGAAGGCATACATGGCCACTGCTGTCACCCATTATGATTTCTATATAAATGGGTTGGGCCACTTTTTTTAGTTTATGAATCTTATAGTTTATAAAAAAGTGAACTGGCTGGTAGCTCTGTTATCATATTAATTTTATATGATTGAAGATGAGGTTCTGAAGATATTTACAATCTTTCTTGTTTTTTCTATGAAATTAATTAACGAGTGACAAATCCATACACTGATTATATGTTTATAACATCTTAATTCTTCTTTTAAACAGGATGGTGACGTTGATTACATTTTTGGCTGTTCTTTCTATTTCATCTCGTACTTGTGTTCCTTGGTTACTTAAACTGATGATAAGTTTATCTTCACAGGTACCATTTCCTTTTCTTTGTCCCAGAAAATTGCTAATTGTCTGTAAGCTACATTTTTCTTTAATTATAAATGTCATCTTTGCAGACCAATGAACTCTACCAATTGGCATCAGTTGCTTTCTGCTTGCTTGTTGCCTGGGTATGTTTTCCTTCTTGGTTTATTTGTCTGGAACCTTGCTCCATCTTACCGAGCTTCTCATTTCTCTTGTTCTGTTTGCTATAGAATCATATTCATTAGTGTTTCTTTTATTATACTTTATGGTTGTTTTCCCTTTTTACAAGTTGCTTTTCTAATGCATTAGGAGCATTACATCTGGTGTTGTACTTAATCTTAGCTATAACAAGTCGGATTGATTGATGACCTAAGAATAATTTTCAGCTACTAATTTTTGCACCCAAAACATCCTTAAATTGGTCAACATGTCCTAGTCCTACTGTGTCTCATGAGTCATGTTTATAAATTTTGTCCATCACACCATGTATGCTTAGACCCTCAGCATCTGGTTAATAGGGTCCTTGTGCATCTTATGAGTTCATTTAAATGATGTAAAGATAGTTGAATGCTTGAGTTGCCTGACATGCATGTCAGGTTCTAGTCATGCCACTGTAGTCTATTTGCTTTTACAATTTCAGTGTAGTGATAAGCTGGGACTAAGTCTGGAACTGGGTTCCTTCGCTGCGGGAGTGATGATATCAACAACTGATCTTGCACAACATACACTAGAACAAGTAAGGCTATATACTTTATACTGTATAATTAGTAACAGGTACTTCAATTGCTCAACTGATCTTCCATGTTTATCTGGAAAGTGAACTTCCTTCAATCCCCATGCCAATTTGATTTTCTGATTTTTGAGATGCATTATACATATAAGTTATTCTGGCATAACAAGGAGTACAACCAGCAGTATCACAATCATTATACGGTTACTTTTGTGGTCCATATGTGGATGAAAAATTGTTACTGATAATGTTGAAGTTCCTTGATAGTAAGATAGCAGCACTGAAGTTTGTTGCTTTTTGCAGATTGAACCCATTCGCAACCTTTTTGCTGCGCTTTTTCTTGCCAGCATCGGGATGCTAATCCATGTTCAATTTCTTTGGAACCACGTCGATATATTACTAGCATCTGTTATATTAGTAATCATCATAAAAACAATTATTATCACCATGGTTGTCAAGGGATTTGGTTACAACAACAAAGCATCATTTCTTGTAAGTTTGATTTGGAAGTCACCTTTTCATATTGCCTCTTTCTAGTAATTTAGTTGTTTGACATTTAATGAATTCTTGTATTTGTAATTGTATAGGTTGGAATTTCTCTGGCACAGATAGGCGAATTTGCTTTTGTTCTTCTAAGTCGCGCCTCTAATCTCCATCTTGTTGAGGTTAGTGCTACTATTGAAGTAGCTTATGATGATACTTAAGGCTCACGGTACACCACTGGCCGTGTTCTTTGGATCTTTAACCTCAATCTTCTAGCACAATAGCAGGATAATTATGAGCTAGTTTGCTGAAACTTTGACCATTTTCAGGGGAAATTATATCTGCTGCTTCTTGGAACCACAGCACTTAGTCTGGTATAAAAATTCTCTCTGTTCAGTGTTATAATGTGGTTTTTTTAGTTCGTTCTTGTTACTTATCTACCTAGCTCTCCTTTTTTGCCCTAATGCATGTGATTTTGTTGATGAAAAAAAATTCAGATCACCCGAGCATTATATGTGTGAACCTGGTCATGGATATTGATCACATCTCGTATACTAGTTTTATGACGCAAATATTTTCTGAAATCTGTTGTAGGTGACCACTCCTTTTCTATTCAAGCTAATTCCTGGTTTAGTGCATCTTGGTGTGCTTTTAAGATGGTTCCCTCCCGACGGTGCTGTTGAGGTATTGACTTAAACTCAATTTTAGAAATGGTTCCATACAACTTGATCGAAATCAACAATTCCACGCTCGCATTACATCTTTATCTTGACGTCTCTTACATACGTTTGTCGACTTCAGATTGGGTTTAAAGGAGAAAACCTTCGCTCAGAAAGTGGCAAACAACGCGTTATTTTGATGGTCCGAGAATCACATGATTCGTGATCTCTGTATAAAGTAAACTGTAAAGGCAGTCTCCGGCTTATCCAAAATGTTTTGCTCCAGCCACATTTGGGGAGTGGAGTTGAAGGAGTTAACTATTATCTTTACTTCTCATACAAGTCTACTCCGGAGTAATTTTCCGTTCACGTTACCGGCCCAAGCCAACGGTTCAAATCGAGCCTCAGTAATGGAAGAACAGTAAAGAGACTAACTGCTGAAAGAAGGAACACAGGATGCTCTACCTTTATAATATTCATTCTTTCCCGGTTACTTAATTCTTTTGGAATTGTAACATAATTTTTTCTTGTAATTTTTTTCCCCTTCCCTCTCTGGCAAGTGTAGAATTTTGGATACATCAAGTAATCTGTATATCATACCTCCTTTCTTTCTTTACGCTTAATTGCAAACACACACTAAATTAAATGGGGTTTCTTTCCTTCTGCAATTTCGATTTCCATAGGTGTCGACATCTGACCTTCAAACTATGTAGTCTCCTCTTGTTTTTTAGAGTGAAAAGACCTAAATAATTACTAGGGTACGATTGTTTGTGACAAAAACAATCAGCTTTATGTCACCTAGCGGGTTGACTTTATAAATATTAGGATGCTACTGTGTTTGGTTTTGCGTCAACTATTCTGTTAAGTATTCTATATTTGTTCTTAAAGTCTATTTCTAAGTTTTCCTCTACCTCTTTTCCTTGAGCCTTGGTTTCTTAGTCGCATCTTCTAACTGCAACATTTGTAGGTCTTTGGTTCATGTGTCCAAATCATCTTAACTGATTTTCTCTCATCATATCTTCAATTACGTTGCTCCTACTTTATCTCAGATATCCTTTTTCTTAATCTTATTATTTCTCATGTGAGAATAAATATATATGGATAAGTTGGCCTGAATGTGTGATACAGATGTATACAACTTTTTTAAGTGTTTTTGTATAAAACATATGGAATTATTATTAGCACTCTAAAAATCACATTCCACTCCAAACTTTCTATATTATCAAAGAAAAATATACTTGTGAGGAGTGTAGAATGAGATTTTTGAAGTACCAATAATACTTCTCTAAAACTTATTGATAATGTTTTTTCTTGAGAAATGTTAAGGAGACTCTCAATAGTGTGACTCTTTATGTATTTTATGCCAATTCATCTTTTTGACGCAATGCTTCATAATATTAGCACGAAAATTGTGTCAAAAAGATAAGGTGACGAAAAGTACACAGATAAATCCACTATTGAGAGTCTACTTAATTAGCATTCTGCTTCTTTCTAATCTACTATTAATTATCTACTCTTCTTTCTTGGTTGGGGAAATGGTGTGCGGTCATCAAACGGGAAGCCCCTATATTCGACAATATTCTTTCAGAATTCCCGCATCCCAAGCTCTTCATGCGTGAAGATGTAGAAGATGACGGCGGTGTTGAAGCCGAAGCTGCTACAACTACAAGTGAATCAGATGAGGAAGAAGAAGATAGCAGATCAAGTTGGACCCCAATGAGCTCGAGGCCACCACCAGAATGTATATTCAGCTGCCTCTTGGTGGTGGTGTTGGCGGCGCCGGAAGTCCTTGAATTGTAATCTGTATTCCCACACCATTTACAATTTTGTTTTACTTGTATATAAAGTATATATATTCGAAGTTGCACCAATTAACTAAATTGAGTTCTTAGCTGAAGTATTCTCACACTTTTTTATCTATGCAGCTCCAACTAGTTCAAATACCTCATGGGCATATTTTTCTGTTTTATTTTATTTTATTTTATTTTTTATTTTTTTGTGTTTTTGAACACTTTACATAAGAGATGCAAATAGGTACATAACCATTACACCGTGCTTCATGAGGGATGCAAATAGGTACATAACCATAAAACAATATAAAATGTAAAGGAAAAATATTTCAACTAAAATTTTAGACTTGATAAAGTTCTCTGTTTGAATCTCGCATATGATCTCCGTATCGTGATCTCCCGTGCCAGTACTGTCAGCAAATAATTAACATTAGATTTAGCATTCATCATTATATTTTATCCTCAAATCATATGATAAGATCTAACTAGTTACTTCCAACCTTATTTTAAGTTTGATGATGAATCAGAAAGGACCACAAATCCATTACAACAACAAATAATATTATGACATGTTTATGTATCCGTAATCAGAATCAATTTAGTGTATTGCATGTGCTTTGTTGAATTTTCATCTCACTTGAATCTTCCAATAATTTATAGCCAGTAGGGTTGATGATTGCCTTATCATTTTTTTTGGATCAAAGATTACTTTATAGTATCTTCACCAAAATGCGCGGACCAATTAATTAATTACTTAATTAACTCTCTTTAATCGATAAACGATAAGAATATTCTTTCAATGTGAAATTTTTTACAGATTTTCTCAAAATAGAACTCTTTTCGAATTCTTTGTCATCTCATAATTTAATATTAATTTTTGTGTTAATTTTATAAAATATTATGTTAAAAATATGAGATAAGAAAAATTGAGCGTCTCATTTTTTAGAGAACAACTTTAAGAAACTTAAATTGACGTATAAAACAAGATTTTTCTTAAAAAAAAATCTGGAAAATGAAAAGAATTATTCAACGTCATAGATTTCAGGATACCGCCATCCATGCAGAGGCTGAGCTGTATGTTATCTGTTTCCTTTCTTCTTTTCTCTCCACTTTGCGTGAAACCATGACCCTCACCCAGATGAGCACGGCTGCATGGCCACCATACAAGTTGAGTGGTTGTTGCACGATTTCTATTATATTATATAAAATACAATATCCATAAAATACTAAAAATTAATCTCGTTTGAAAGTGTTTTTAAAATGGATAAAAAAATATTTTTAGTGAAATGCTTTTTGACCGAATTCATAATAAGTGAATTATGAAAAAACGCTTAAGTGTTTCATACAAGAAGCACATAACCCGTGCTTTTTTGCATGAAGCATTGTAAGTGCTTTTGAAACCTAAAAGTATGCTTCTTTGAAGAAGCACTTTAAGTGCTTTTAGAACTTAAAACATTTTCTTTAAAAGTATTTTCAATTATTTTAAAAGTACGTTCAAGCAAACCCTTTATGTGCAAGATGTCTGTTAGGTAATAAATAACGGAGTTTATATCTATAATTGATACTACGTCAATACATTTTGTGGTAAACACGTTTACTAATGTTTTGGCAATATATCAACAATTAACCTATCATTTAACAAATATTGAACAGTTGCGTAAAGAAGAACTGAATAATCCACGATCAATTTATTACAAAAGAAAATGTCAAAAGATTTGCTGTGTTTCGGAATAAAATCCAAGAACCCCACGACTGCATCATAACTAACAGCCTACCACACTACACAACATGTTCAAACCAAAAAGCATATAAAGTGTTCTATCCCTTTCATCAAATATTGCAACCAACAACAACACACCATAACCATCACAAGTAGCTCAGTAGTTCGAGACGACTTTCAGATTTATATTTCAAACGACACGTTCTGGGTTCAAATTTGGCTCCGATGAACTACACGATGTTGGTCAGTGAATACTGAAATGCCTATGTAAGTCTTCCTAGCGATTAGAAAAGTAAACTGACGTGACAAAACCACCTACTAATCTTTTTTTCTTTAAAAAAAAAAAAAACCAACACATTATAACTTCATTCGTATTTATTGCTGGACAAGCCTTAAAATAATGAATTTTTCAAGGATCCAAGAATTTCTTGCCAAATCTGAACATAGTCCATACTAGACAAACTTTGAACCCGATAAATCACTATAACGAAAATTGTAAAGACATTAAAAGGAGTTTACAACCGAGTTGGCTATCTTGATTTCGATTCCAATCTCGATTATCGTTTGTTAAAAAGAAAAGAATATTAGCTAGACATTTTATCTCTTTTCTTTTTTTTGGGTTCGCAAAAAATGGACCAACTTTGATAAAAGTTGAAATTAGATATCACGCGGGAGTCTGTTGGGTTAGTCACATGATCCGCGAATCTCCAGCTTGCCTTTTCAACGATCGCGACTACTCCGCCCTCCGTTTACAGTCCTTTTGTCCTTTTTCTTGTTTTACCTTATCTACCCCCGCCTTTTTTCCATATTTACATGCATGCCCCTCCCAAGATTATCACCAACTACTGCTAATCCAATATTATCTCAAAACCTATTTGATCTCATAGACTAATCAATTGAGTTATCAAGACAATTAACATGCATGCTTCAATCCAAAAGAAGATGATGACACGTATGCTTTGAGACACAAGTACTAATCTTGCTCCTAATCATGAGTGGCAAATTAAATACACTTAAAAGTAAGAGATTTCAAGTTCAACTTTTATAAATAATTAGTTTAACAATTTTAATTAACGAAAAAATGTAAGTTAAAGTCAATCCCAAACCAATAAATCTCTTTTGCTTTGCGAATGTCTTGAGAAAAATGTCTTTCACACTCAGTCTTACCCTTGCTTTGAAAATAAATGTTTTCAACGACACAAACCCGTAACCTTTGAGTCACAAAGAAACAACTTTTTTATTGTGCCAATTCTTGTGAATGAATACCCATCTATTATGATCATCACCTATTGCACGACTTACCCCAAATTCCTCACTCCAATACTATAAAATATCATTATATACAAAAATAAAATAACTTATAAACTCTTATAACACCATTAAGAAATAAAACACCATTAAATTAAAAGTAAATAATTTGATAACGTACGCCAGAATTTCTATTAAAAAAATGAGATTTGATTTTGGAAACTGGGGTATTAATAAACAATATATATGAAGTGCTCAACTTGGAATTATGAAAAGATTAATAATCACTCTCCCAACTTGTATGTATTCTAATATTATTCTAACCACTATAAAGTATTATTCATATTTCATATATAAACAACACCGTGTTATTTACATACTCATTTTTACAATTCACGCATTCTTATTAGTTATGATGTCAATTTATTCGATCGACGATAAAAAATTAAAATAAGTATCTAAAAAATAAAAATAGATTTGTGGATATCGCTACGCTACCCTATAAACAATCCTTTCACGAAATCACCACCTCATGTTCATCTACTTGCAACCTTTTTATATCATCAGATTTTGGGCATTGCGGTTGTCCCATTCCAATAAAATTAATCCAACCAGGCATGACCTTTCCCAATGTGGTTATGGGAGGGTCCACACCCATAATTCTCTTCATTTGGAATTAAACACCTTAATTAAAAAATATAGTAGAATAAAATATGTGTATCGAGGGCATATCCGTCCTAAAAGAAAAATACCTTCAAGCATAAATGCGCCCCCATCTCGTGTTCATATGATGGTTCACTAGCCCTAGAACCACCAGATCTCATTCATTGTCTTCTTCTCCTTCTGTGCTCTAATTAATTTTGTGTTGATTTTTCACACGTGTGAGCACAGAAAACATGGATGCTAGCTCCGCGCCCCCATATGGTCTAACCCTAGCTGAGTTTTCGGAGCTGGAGAGCCTCATCGACACGTACCACAAATTCGAGCCGTCGCCGAACACATGCACGTCGCTAATAACGCAGAAAATCGAAGCTCCGGCGCAGCAGGTTTGGCCATTGGTCCGGAGCTTCGACAGCCCTCAAAGATACAAGCACTTCATCAAGAGCTGCAACATGAAAGGCGACGGCGGAGTTGGGAGCATAAGGGAGGTGACGGTGGTTTCGGGGCTCCCGGCGTCGACGAGCACCGAGAGGCTGGAGATTTTGGACGACGAGAAGCACATAATAAGCTTTAGGGTTGTGGGAGGGGAGCACAGGCTTAATAACTATAGGTCGGTTACTTCGGTCAATGAGTTCGTTAACTGCAAAGGCGAGGAGGGGGATAATCAGGTTTACTCGATTGTTTTGGAGTCGTATGTGGTGGACATACCAGAAGGGAACACCGAGGAGGATACAAAGATGTTTGTGGACACTGTGATCAAGTTGAACTTGCAAAAGCTTGGGGTGGTGGCTATGGCGGCGAATCTGCATGGCAATACTGTAGGAGGACATGATCAATCATAAATTGCTTCTCTTTTTTCTAATTTTTTTTTTTGTCAAATTTTAGTGGTTAGCATTGTTGTTAATTTTGATTCAAGTTGACTATTGTTCCCATTTCTTATTTTTATTTACTTTGTCAATAATGTACATTGGGACATTGGGATATATCCGAGATATATTGTAATGGGGGATATTATTTTTTAAATGCTATCCTCTCTTCAATAAAATAACAAGAGCAAAGCACTATGGTTGGTTGTTTTTTTTTTTTTTTTTTTAAATTTATTATTAAATAATTAAAAAGACAGGGGGGACTTCAAATCCGAAAGTTCGGAACCGAATGGATGAAAATCTAACACTTCTACTAGGATATTGGAACTCGGGACGCATGGTTGGTAGGTTTCAACATATTATAAGCTTTTCGTTATTATCTTATTGAAATCCACCGGCCTCCTCTAGACTTGAACCATAAGATCTTGAAACATGTCTTCAATTAAATAAATAGTTGATAATTATATGTCCTACATTGAGAAATTAAAGTTTTGTATGGAAGTTTGGATGCTCTAATTCTTATGGCATCAGACCAACTTATTCGGCTGGTTTGAGATTGAATCAATGGTGTGTTTACCAATGGGGGTTGAAATAAATGACAGGAACCGCTCCCCATTTGAAAGGATTCCAATGTTTACTCGGCATTTTGGGAATTAAAACGTAGTGGAGTTCGCTTAAAAATAAGAACTCAACTCCATAATTTGGAGGAATTGGATTGCTGAGATAGAGATGGTAATCCCACTTTGGATGAAAGCCTCCATCTGGAATCCTACTTTTCTAACCAAAATACCCTTAAAAGGCTTCAGCACCCAACCCCTCCATCTGCACATGCACCCTACCGAAGTAAAGTTCGAAGCTGTCGTCAGAAGTTCAACCGTGCTTGCACCGTTGCACGACTCCGAGGTTATGACAAACCATCCAAATCGGGGTGACCCGCGAAACCTGGCTCACGTGAATTCCTACATTTGACGATTCATTCCCCTGAAATCTAACCTGCACCGACGAAGGAGTGGGTAACTGGAACGAGTAGTGGGAAAAAAAGCAAAGAAATGAGGAGAGCAATGATCTTTGTGTCAAATTTTATGGAATGATCTTACCGACGAAAAATTTTTAGTTGTAACAGGAACACAGATTGTACATCACGTGTTTTTATGTAAGTGGTGGAAAATTTTAATTTTTAAGTTATTAATCTTTTAACACACATAACCCACAATTTCTATAAAGACACGTGATGTACCACCTCGTGTAACGATCACACTAAAAAATCTCTCCTTACGGACGAAGGAGTAGCTAGCTAGGTAATGGAGGGAGAGGAGTAAGGAAAAAAGGTAAAAAAAACAAGTGTATAAAATATTTGATTTGGGATAAGGGCATATCAATAATCATACTGGTTTATATTCTAATTTTGCTGAATTAGTAAACAGTTTTATAGAATCAATACTTATTCTATTCTAATCCCAAAACATTTTAGTAAACAACTTTTATGAAAATCTGAATTTTGATTCTCCTCAATTCAACTCCTCTTCAATCTAATTTATTCAATTTTGATTATACATGATTATGTAAACCTGCCACAAGTTTAAAAGGGACTTAAAATTTTATGACAGTAAAAAACATTTATGACAGCGTTTGATAAAATAAAAAAAATTAAAAGTGTTTTTTATTATCTTAGAAACGTTTTTTTTATTATTTTTTTATTTATTTTTTAGAAATCACCTTTCAAATGGCTTTTTTTATGAAACACTTCTAAAGCTATTTCGTGAAATACTTGACTTTTAATAAAAAGTCTTAGTGTTTCTAATAAAAACACTTATAAGTGTTTTTGCTACAAAAATAATTTCAAACAAATTCTAAAATCACTTTCATGTCATCTAATATATGTTCAACTTTATGTATCGATCGAGATGATGGTAAGGAGTGGACACATATTTTCTAAGTAGCTTCCATGCATATTAAAGAAGCGGCTGAGATCTTAAATCCGGAGAAAAAATTGATATATATCTGCCATTAAGCTGTGCACCAATAAAGAAAATGAGACCAAGAGAGACAGAGAGAGGGCGATTGAGATTTTTAGAGGGCAGAAATTAGGTGCATAATTTGGTCCAGTGCTTTTTTCTTGTGGCGTAAATGTCAACCCTGAATTCAACGGCAATCGGCCATGAAAAAGGAAGAAGAAAAGAAATTAGGGTGAGACTTGTGAGCAAACCTTGAGGAACATGTGATGCTTCATAACTTTAGTTAATCGGCAAAATTTTGGCTACTTATTCTTCGTTATATAGTCTATTGAGTTCATTTTACATTTATCCAAATGAATAATTCACTATTAGTTGAGTGTATGGTGTGGTAGTAACCTAGATAGGTTAAATAAAGAAATTTAGAAAACAAATGGCTCGTTTGGGATTGCTTCTAAAAGCAGAAGTAGAGCCAGAATTTTAATGAAAAATAGATTCAATAGTCGTTTTTTCACTCTTAGATGTTTGGATTCAAGTCACTTGTTTAAACAAATTTAGATTCAATACTCGTTTTTTCACTTTTAGATGTTTGGATTCAAGACTAATCTATTAGTTCACAAACATATAATAACTCATATTGTAACACGTAAATTTATTTATAACATATAAATACTAGTAATAATACGTAACGGTTTGAGTCGCTTTCGTGCTCCTAATTTTCTCCAAATATTCAATCATCACGATTTGTAGGTCACTATTCATTTGGACTCTTCAATATTTGTATGCATGACTTTACATTCGGCTTTAGGTCCATATATAGTACCTCAAACTTGTCTTGAACCTAGCCCAATTCATGTCTTCCATTTCCTCTGCACTGGTATTCTCACTGTCACAGTTGTGGAGTTGATGTGAAGAGTCCATATGAAAACACGTTTATTTCTTTTTCTTTTTTCCTTTCTAGGTTTGCTGATAGCTAGCTTTCCAGATAGCAGTGTACGTATATAAGACCATCTCTAATGGTGGGTTAAAATCTAAACTTTCCCTTCCCTCCCCCCAAATCCACTCCAACCCATAACTTAAAATAAACTTAAAACCTAAAATCCAAATGGGGGTCAAATTCCGGCCCAATTTTAGGCCACAAAACAAAATGGGCCCCACCAACTGAGACTGAAACCAGGGCTGTGAAGCCCACTTCCCAAATCCTACACACCTACGCGCTGCACGCGCTAGGCTTTGCTGAAATATGGACAAGCCCACGTGGGGGTGTTCCCCCGGTTGTCAGACCATCAAGTAGCCCAACGGCTACTTTTTATCACCCAACAGCTACGTTTAAATGGGCCGTTGGTTAATCCAACGGTCCAGGTTCAAATTATTATTTTTTTAGTTTTATATTTATATATTTATTGAATTCAACGGCTTAAATCGAATATAATCAAATCTAACAGTAAAAAAAAAGATCTAACGATCCAACTTTAAATCCAATGGCTAAAATAATTATAAAAAAAATTAACTTAAAATTCAACCAAAAACTCTATAAATACCTATGTATTTGTTCAAACATTCATACAAAACTCACTTTTTTCCTACAATTCTTCCAATTTTTCTTTCTACCATTTCTTCTCATTTCCAAAATTTTCAAGATGGCAAAAGAGCATGTTAGAGGTTGTAATTGGACCTTTGACGAAGATATTCCTTTATGTTAGGCATGGATTTCTATTAGCGAAGATGGTGCCGTCGACACGAATCAAAATAGAAAGGTTTTGTGGGGGTAAAATCGTTGATAAGTTCCATGAAAACTCCGACGCCGGTCGAAGGGAAGTTGGTGGTGCTTATGATCAGTGGAAAATTATCAACAAAGCATGCACTTTGTGGAAGGGAAGCTTGGAAAGAGTCACGGTTGACATGCCTAGTGGAAGAGGTGCCTTAGAAATTGTGAGTTTCTTTGTTGATATTTTAGTTGTCATGTACATAATAGTATTTTGCAATCAATTGTTTTTATGTATTTGTTGCATAGGGTGACAAAACAATGACAATTTACAAGACAAGAACTACACCAAAAAATCAAACTTTTAAGTTGCATCATGCTTGGAACATCCTCAAGGATTATCCGAGGTGGGGAACCGATGCGAACCAACAATGTGGAAGATTATTTCATATTGAAGCCCCACCCCTAAATGATGTCAATGAAGGTGTGAATTTTGCCGACAATGAAGGTGTCGAACAAATGACCCCAACTTCTTCTTTTGCAAGGCCCCTGGGTAGAGATAAGCAAAAGGAAGCAAAGAGAAAAGGGAAGTCCCAAGATCCGATACGTGCACAATTTGCTTGCGAAATGGTAAGATTAAACGAAAACCATATCTCTCGGCAAGAAGAATCGGCCCAAATGCGTTTGGCCATGAAGGAAGAAGGGGATAGAAAGCAAGAAAAGTTCGAAGTTAATTTGATGATGGAGGACCTCGACAAATACACTCCAGATAGGAAGAAATACTTACGTGGTAAGCAAAATGACATTTTAAGAAAGAATGCCACAAGGAGTATATTTCAAGATGATGATTCATCTCAAGACTATCACCCAAGTCCATCACCAAGTCAAGATGGTGGATATTATTATTAAGTTTATGTAGTTTATGAGTTTTCAATTGTATTAAGTTTATGTGGTTTATTAATTGTCATTTTTATTAAGTTTATGTGGTTTATTAAATGTCGTTTGTATTAAGTTTATGTGTTTTATCATGATTTTCATGTATTGATTTAGTGATTTTTTAAAATTTATCGAAATTTAAATATTTTTAAGTTAAAATGTTCATATAATTAATTTAGGATAGTGTACATAATTTAATTTAATTTTTTTTAAAAGTTAACTTAAAAAAAAAATATAAGCCTTAATTCATTATTTGATAATCTCGGGCTAAAATTAGATCAGAAGGGTTGGAGCAGAAAAGTTGTTTCTGGGTTAAAACCTAAATTTTCTGGGCTAAATATTTTTAGATTTTAGATCACCATCGGAGATGGTCTAAGGTAGGAAACGAACTTCTATAGCATATTAAGTGCCACGGCTGAGGGAAAATTATGTAGCCTGAGTGTAAAACTATATTGACAGTATGTGATACTATAAGAACAAGTAAAGCCAACATGATCCTCTTCGAATTTTTTTGGTGAGGATCCTGATAATTCGTGAATTATGTTCGTTTATCGTACATTATATGGTCAATATTTATCAAGTACTGTTTATGTTTATTTTTAAATAAAATATTTAAAACAATTTCTGACCGTATGATATACGATGAATAGACACGATTCATAAATCCGGAAATCCTCACAAAGAAAATCTGGTTAGGATCCGGACTCCAAGCAAAGAGAGGTTAACCAATTTTTTTTTATTATTAGTTTGAGATGTTATTATAAAAAAGGAAACCCAATGAAAAATGTTTGAAAACTTTGAGTTTTAATGATAAAGACAAAATAAATGGTAAATTGAATAGTATAAAAATTGACTTTTTAATGTAAAAATATAATTTTTCGTTAAAGTTCCTTTGTAATAATGCATCTATATCATACCAGTTCTTATCACAAAATCATCTCGTGATAATGAAAACATTCGATGTAAGTTACTCTCTCGTAGCCAAAAAAAAAACATCGGTTTTTTTAGTTGAAAAGTGTTATTCACACAGTTATTTTTACTTTTTACACACGCTTATTAATTTTTTACTGTTAATATTTCTCATTTCATTCAATTCAACAGATCAAAATTACCAAAAATATGTGATAAAGTAAAAATAGATACAGAGATATCCCCATCCTTTCTAATTTTCCAGTGGTTGATTACTTGAGTGTATCTAATTTGTATCCGCCAAATCATGTACAGGCACATGACCAGCAAAATCTCAGAGCAGGTTGCATGTACTGTCACATCACCCGGACCCCCCAGTATCTATATTTTTTAAAGGAAAAGGAAATTACTTAATTATTTATCAGTATTAAATTCATGATCCAAGAATTTAAAACAAGATCACTTCAAGCACAAAACCCACTGTTTCATCATTGTGGGATCTTTCCTCTCCAGTTTCTGCAGATTCTCATCATCATTTGCTAGATTTTAAAAAACCCTACTTAGATAATAATAATTAGTCTATATATAAATTATTAATTAGGCCACAGGGTTAAATAATTTAGATTTGGACATCCATGCAAAAAAAAAAAAAAAAGAAAGGAAGGCGTGATTTGCAGTTGCTCTCATAAATTCATCATCAAGATTTTCTGATCAGAGATTTTGGGGTCTTGCTTGCATCAGCACTGTCTGTTAATTTTTTTTTTCTTTTTATTCATCTTTTCTGCTTGTGTACAAAAGTACACAGGTAGCTAGCTGCTGCCACAGTGCATTGGCTCTCTCTCAATCTCATCTCTCTCTCTCTCTCCCCCTAATCAGCATTGTCACCTTTCAGATTGCTTTTAAAGCCATTAGTTGTTGGATTCTGGGGAGAAAGTAAGAGAGCTCTTTGCCATTTTACTCTTGGTTTTCAATCAATCAGGGTTTTGGGGGTCAAAAATAGATAAAAAGCAAAGGGCTTTTTACTCTTTTTTCCTCCCATCTCTCTCTCTGTGTGAAAAAACGGGGGGTGAGGGGACCTGCCAAGAACAGTGGGTTGATCAGAGAGAATCCAGATATTTTGATTGTGATGATTGCAGAGAAGCAGCAGATAATGAGAGGTGGTGAGGAGGACAAAAGAGATCAGAATGTGAGAAAGCAAAGACATGCATGGGCCCTCTCCAAACTCTGCAGAGCAAATGAGCGCCTCTCTCCCTCGCACTCTCTCTCTCTATAGCTTAATTAAATTAATGGGTCCATTTCATAATTTCATGCATTCAACTCCACGTCTGTGACAAAAGCACTTAAATTCTGTGACAAAAGCTTTTTTCATTTGTGAGTTTTAGTTTTCTTTGGCTTTTTTCACTCTCTCTCCCTCTCATTGTTTCTTTTATAGGGTTCTCTGAGATGGGTGTCCTTTATTTTTCAGACCCATTTCTGTTTCTTCCTTTAAATCTTGTGGCTTCAAGCTAGAGAGAGAGAGAGAGAGATGAACTCTGAAACTTTGATGGGTCCTCCTGATTCCTGAAACTATTTCAGTCTCTTGGGTTTTGGTTTTTAGCTTGAAAGAATGTGAAAAAAATCCCACTTTTCTGTTCATTCAAAACAAAAGACTTCAACTTTTTGCGTTGCTTTTATATTTCTTGTGATTGGAGAAAGGTGGGAGGGAAGGAGAATGCGTGAGGCCTCATTAGCTTTCTCTCCTTGCTCTTTTTTGTTAAAGAAGGAACAAAGTTACTTGCTCACCACTGCATATTCTGCCATCCTTTTTCTTTTGCTCCTTTTAGGCTTTAAGGACAAAGCAAAAGAATCATATCTTTTGTGAGCTTTCTGGTTTTATTATTCTTGCTACGATAATTATACATACATTCTGAGTCAATCAACATTCCCATCTTTCTTTTCATAGGAAGTTTTGGGGGTCTGATATGGGAAAAGTCCCATGAATCTGCTTGAAGGTTTTTCATAAATTTGATTTGCTTCAGAGAAGGTTTCTTGGGGAAGAATCTGCGTTCTCAGGTTTGTCACATTCATGGTTTGATACTGATTGCAATATTTAGTTTATAAACTGTTATATGTTTTTCCTTAATTATGCAGTTAATTTTGTACTTTTCCTTGTGACAAGCACATAATTTGCTACTGATTGCAGTATTAAGCTCACAGTTTTGTTAAATTTTTCACTGAGTTTATACATTTAATCTTTGACATGGCCAAGTTGGCTAGAGTAATGTGCTCCCGCCTCTCTGGCAAAGTTACTAATCGCCTTCTTCGTAGTTTAGATTAGTTTATGAAAAGAAACTATATTGGGTTATAAATCTGAAATGTAGGTGCAAATTAACTTGAGTTTTAAATTTTTCCAGGCAAAGATTGATTGAAATTGATTAGCTCATGATTGGAAGAGAGTTGCCTGATAGAATATTCATCTCCCTGATTTTTTAGTAATGCCAAACGAAATGTGAAGTTTGTTGCCCTGTGATATGATGGATAATGAGATGTATACTTGTCCGGCGGATGGCCGAAGTTCTCTTGTCATGGATGGGGTTGTACCACACACAACAATGAACTCACTTATTCAGTCCTATTCATTTGATCTCGATCATCAAAACCGTATGATGGCGTTGATTCCAGGGCTTTCGACCTTTCATGGAGAACCTGTCGTGGATTCTGATTCTGATCTTACCGCTGCAAACGGCGTCAGTGTGGCTGAAACGAGTCCATTTCTTACTTCTCAAAGAAGGAACAATGTGGGAGACTCTTCATTCGTAAGTTCAAGTTTCACACATAGTACGGTGTTCCAAGCAACACCTCAATCTTCTGCTTCACTTGCTGCACTTTTTGCGGCAAGGGATAGTAGTCTGCAAGAAAATCTCAACAATTTAGCAATTTCCGCAATGCCGATTAATTCTTCAGAAGCTTATGTTTCGAATGACTGCTCTAACAACTCGAATTCTCCATTCGCGACCTCTGTGAATTGTGGATATGATGAAATGCTTGGTAGCATAAATAGACAATGGGAGATCAACAAATACGCAGCTCTTTCGGAACTTGGTGAAAGATCTTCAGTAAGAACAGGACTTCAACCTTGTTCATCCATTGGAAATGTGGATCCAAATGGATGGTTATCATCAGATGGTGCAAGTGTGATGACATATAATTCTTACAGTTCCGCAAAATTTAGTAACGAGCTTGCTCTAACTCTTGCCATGTCGAGGCCTTTGGATATCGGAAACCAATATCCCGATGTTGGTTCTTCAGGGATTGCTCAGCCTTGTCTGAATCAAACAAGGTTTGCCTCACTCGAGCGAAATTCTAGCAACAGTGAGAAGCCTTCCCCAAGTTACAGTTCTTGCAAACCACCTCAGTTATCTCAAGTAATATGTGGATCAAGATATCTCCATGTGGTTCAGGAAATACTTTCTGATATCGCAAATTATTCGCTAGAAAATCTAGACCAGTCGAGTTTTTCATCTGTCAGGCTCGTGTCTGAGAGAGGGATGTCAGTGATGGATGATGGTTTAGATGGTAGATTTGAGGTACCAATGGAGCCTGCAGTGCGAAAACAGGAAATCAAAGCAAAGAAAACCAAATTGCTGGCCCTTTTACAGACGGTATGTAGTTGTATTGTGCTCTTAATTAGTATAAATTATCTGATTTGGTAATGAATTAAATTTTCTATATCCAAAAGGTGTAGACAATCCACATTTTCTTGTTCCGAAACATTTCTTTACAAATGTGTTGGACTTAGAAATTGTATTTGGGCACTAACGGATCGGTATTATTCCTTCTGATGCAGCTTGATGACTGCTACAACCAATGTGCCGATGAGATTCATACAGTTGTATCAGCATTTCATGCTGCAACCGAGACAGATCCTCATATACACGCTCGTTTTGCGCTTCAAACTGTCTCTTTGCTGTATAAAAGTCTGAGGGAGCGGATTAGCACGCATTTCCTTTCAATAAGTGAAAATTCAAGCCCTGCATCCCCCAGTGAGAGTGAAAGGTCTTTCGAAATCCAAAAGCAGTTGGCTCTTCAGCATCTGAAGAAGAAAGAACATCAAATATGGAGACCTCAGAGAGGCTTGCCTGAAAGATCCGTCTCAGTGTTACGTGCCTGGATGTTTCAGAACTTCCTTCATCCGTGAGCTTTCTCACGAACGTCTTAAGAGTTTTGCTTACTATAATGCCCGTCTTCGCATATGTGCTCAAACAATCTCTTATCAATAACATGTCTTATCAATTTAATCGATTTTCAGGTACCCTAAAGATTCGGAGAAGCATGTTCTTGCAGTAAAAAGTGGATTGACAAGAAACCAGGTACGTGATCACTGATAATATTGGGCATTTGAATCCACAGCTTCTAAGAACTCATTATTTTTTCTATATATTTGGCTATACTAGGTATCCAATTGGTTCATAAATGCTCGTGTCCGGCTATGGAAACCGATGATAGATGAAATGTACTCGGAGATGAACCGAAGAAAGACTCGTCAGAACGAAAACCTCGAGAGAAACCACAAAAGCCACCACATTAGGATTAACACTCACAAATTTGGTGTCAATTGAAGGTTTTTGGAAGGTACATAGCAAATGGAAGGAATGGGCATTTCTGGATCATTTTGTAGGGAAACAATGCAAATATTGCAAGTGTATATTCCTCTATGCATGCTAAAAGTTTTAAGGAGTAGTTTCTTGTAAGCAATAGCACAATTGAAGTTCTGATAACCGATGCCTAATCTTGGTTCTAAATAATTTATTTCCCTTAACCCAAATATTAACCTTAATTACCTTTTTAATGGAAAAATTATTTATGAATACTCAATTTCTTCTTCTGCATGTCATTGTTTATTTCTGTTCATTGATCTAGCTTCGATTTGGGTTAGAAATATATTATTTCTCTTCTTAATAAAAACCCGTCAAAAATTTCTTTGCTCAACACAGTGAAGGTATTCTTCGTTGAAGGAAGTCTGGCAAGGAGACGAGTAATCATTTGGTTCCAATTGATTGCGAGTCTCAAAGCTGTTCGGCATCTGCCTCTGCCCATGATGCCTTCCAAAATGCCCTCCCAGTTTCGCTTCCTTGCCGAAAATCGTTAAATAAGATAGTGCTCTAAATTACTCTAATCTACAAGAAAATTCAAAGTCGAGTACTATAAAGAAAGCACGTTGTCTTGATTGACTGACTTAACGTGGGGGTGTGGGCACAATTCCTTGCCAGTGGTTGGGATTTGGGACACCAACAATACCATCCATATTTCCTACTCGTTTAGGCTCCAACTCTGTTGTGTACCTCTACGTCTACGGAATGATTTAGCTTTACCACTCTATTTTTTTATTGCCATAGTTATGTTGTTAAACTATGAATTTGAGTCGCACGTTGAAGCAATAATTAATATGACCAATAATATAAATTTACAGGTTGATGACATAACGACAAGAGAGAACAAGTGGCATGTAAAAGAAATGAACCAATAGTTTATAGGCATGCACTACCAAACCATTTATATCATGCAGGCCATGACAGACTCCATCAAGCCCCTCCCTTTTACCGCAGAGTGATTAATTGAGTCATATTTGTGCCAACGACGATCGATGGCTACTTGGGCTGACACATTATCCACCACCAAAAGTTGAATAGTGTGCCACATCAATGAAACCTAAAAGAAACCGGCCTTCACGTAACTTTTCGGTTTTGTAGTACAGCTAAAGATCAGCAAGTTTTGAGTGCGACAGGCTCCCGCTTTAATCAACATATCATAACTACGAGAAGAACAAAAAATAAAACTAAAAGAAGAAAATTGATGAATCAACAACTAAAGATCAGCAAGTTTTATGTGCAACCGGCACCCGATAGAATCAACTTATAAGAACAAAAACTAAACCAAAAGAAGAAAATCGATCAATCAACAGAAAAACCATATCGAGAACACGAGGAAAGATACAAGTTCATCATCGATTTTATAACATTATTGAGATTTACGTTTTTGTTTGTCACCAAATGTTTATTTCAACGATATACAGACAACTAGACCTCCCCCTTCCTCAACTAACATTTGTGTTTACAAATGAAAGAATCATATCTGCTTCCCCTGTGATTTTATCCCCTGTATCTTTCTCTTTCTTTCTCTATATCTACAGAACCGCTAATAATCCCCTTACCATTTTTCAACCCCCAAAAATCTAAATGAAAAAACTCAGATAGCTTACAGAAAAGAAACGCGTTTCGCAAACCCTTTTTCAACTTCTTTCAGGAATGAGGAATCCGAGTTTTTATCGGTTTCAACTTCAAGCCCATGCTTTCTGGTGAAAGAAGCTCAGGCGCGATGCAGGAAGGACTCAAGGGGCTTCTTGGGCTGACACTAGACTGAGAAGGCCTGTATAAACCATATCCCATGAGGAAGTACTCTAGCGGTATCAACATCGCATGTGGCTGCTCCTCTGTCACCATTGACCCACATGCCTGAACCTGCAGGTCACCCACACGTCCAACAATGAGCTAACTTCAAATTCATGGAAAGATACAACTAAAACTTGATATGAACGTACAAATTAGATCCGGGTTGCATACCTCAACCAAGGCACTATATCTTCTATCTAGTTTTGAGGTCATGTACAGAGCTTCTGAGTGAAACGGAGAGCTGTCCCCAACAAATATTAGCGTACGGCATTGTAGCTTTCTCAATCTTTCGGAAATGTCAGGCCTCCTGTGAGACAAAAAAACAGAATTACTCCCATGCCACCTAATGCATCAAACTCCGAATATGAAGTGCTTATAATTAAGCATCCTGAATGCATTTTGTGAGGTTCACACTACAGAATGCCACACTGATTGCAAATATCACATTGATAATTTGTCTGCTGTGGACAACCCCTACCCAAGAGGGTGATTTGCCTAATGGGATTGATCATAAAATAAAAATATAAAGAAAAATATCCGGAAAGGAATTTACCCATTCATTGCTTCAAGAAACCGCCAAACATTCGAACTATGCCTTTCGTCTAGCGACTGTAAGAGCATACACACATTCGACATGTGATCAGCACTTAACCACCATCATTGTTGGTTTTAAACAGACAATGAACATAACATAATAAGAGAAGGTAATAAAGGCTAGAACACTAACTCTTCTGCATGCCTGAACTATATCCGACTCTGGTACTTGAACACCACCACGAACTTCCTGAAGCCAGGATTTAAAACTTAAACAATCAAACCAGAAATAGATGCCGGGACACAAATATATGTGAGTTCAACTAGAACAGTGGCAGACCTTGCTGAAGTACCGGTTAAGCAATATCTCCTTAACCACCCCGCACATGCCATAAAAGTAAAGCAAATTCGACATCACCTGAAAATGACATGAAAAGTCATGTGAGAACCAGATTTTTCTTAAACCCAATATAGTTAAAGGTCCAGAAAGGGGAGAAAGAAAACCTTATTATACAACCATTCTGTCCAAGTGGCTGCTTTGCATATAGGAGAAACAAGTATCAAACCCATGACACGTGGTCTATATTTCATCTGTTGCCAAGAGTTATAGAAAAATCAGATGATCTATTAAGGACTTATTGAAAAATAAGGAACACATATAAGCACTAATCAGCACTATCTTACAGCAAATTGGGTGAGAATGAAAGCTCCAGCTGTAACCCCCATACACATCACTGCACCGAGTCTACGAAGAGAGAAAGAGAGGTCAGGGTAACTCCCTTCATTTTTCAATCCATCGAAGGATCATGATTTATTTGTGTGTTTAGTAAATGGGAATGAGAGACTAAACCAGAAGCATTCTAATGAACAGCCAACTAATTCAGATCACTTGAAATCAAGCTCTTGATTCACATAAAATAGAGCATGAAATGAAAATTTCATTTACCCAAAAAAGTCGAGAACCTCAGCAATCTGATCTACTAAATCATCAACAGAATACAAAGGATCATCAATAAAATAGAGCATGAAATGAAAATTTCATTTACCCGAAAAAGTCGAGAACCTCAGCAATCTGATCTACTAAATCATCAACAGAATACAAAGGATCATCAAGGCTGATTGCAGAAGCTCCCAACTGAAAAAGTTCTTGAAGAAAGCACGAGATCAGATACGATGTGAATAATAGCACTCAATACAAGAGAAAATCTGACCAGTATTAAAGTCAGGAAAATCAAGTGGAAGCCATACATGTAGTCAAGTTATTGAATTACAAACCTCATGCCCAGGAGGACTGATATGATATATGCAAAAGTTGTGGAGCAGCAAGGAACAAGCTTCTGGACAAAGGAATAATCCTTGAAAGCAGGACATATCTGGTAAATCAGATAATAAGACAAATGTTAAGTTGGACCTTCAAAGTAATGCCACGAAAAGGAATGATGACGTTGAAATGTTTGGTTGAGATAATCCATGATGCTCAAGATTTTAAATACTTGTACTAAGTGGTAAAAAATTTAGACAGAATTTCTCCAATTTAGGCAAAAATAAAAAAGCAAAGCCTGGTTAGGAAACTGCATTCATAACAAATAAATTTCAGAGATAGAAATTGATCAAACATATTTTCTTACCACACATGATATTTCAGGGTTATGAACAATTTGATTCTACTAAAACAATTGGAATTGAAAATAATGGGTAAGATCAATGAACTAAACTACCGGGCAATAAAGTTCAATTTCGTGAGTAGCACACGTCCACGTATACAAGACAAAGACAAACCAAAAGTACAACCAACCAAAACAACAATTACCGGTAGCTAAGCTATGTTTTACTTACGATTTAAGGCTAAATCAGGATACGTGACAAGAGCTGGCTTGTCCGGATCTCCCCACACAGCGACAGACACATAACCAAGACAGGTTCTTACAAGATGCTCCTGCCGAGATATTCCATAACCAGATACAATTTAGAAAACATTTCAGGAAAGTAAATTGAGCAAAACAAATATGAAGTTCTAAAAACAGAATAGTGACATTCTTATGACTGCGAATCAGCATTCAGGAGTTAGACGGCGCACGTTAAAAAGTAATTTACTCCAAGGAGATGAGATCATGAGAATACCAACCATACCAAAGTATATTACCATCAAGAAGAAAAGTAGAGTGTTCATGTGCAGTTAGCACCCTTAACAACAACGTAGAAAATTGACCACTTTTGCTGATATGGGCACATTACCAATCATCAAAATAAAGAAAGTTTGAATCTTTTAATCTTTAACTCCAAGAATATCATCATTCCAGTTACTAGCCAACCAAATAGAATATATTTCCCGCAGAAAAATTAAACTACTAACTATTTTCTAGATAATTGACTTATATACTCAGCTTCCAAATGAGAAAAAATGCATTTGCTTTTCAACAGAAACAAAATTTTAACAAAAACCCAAAAATAAATAGACAATCAGAATTAATTAGCCTGCAATTAAGAAAAAGTAATGTTGCAGTAATCATTCCAGATGAACAAGTAAATAATAGTCAATTCCTCTCAACAACACGCATTTTTCGTAATCAAAGAGTTGGCCATTTCGGAAATAGGAGAATCAAACGCAATACGTTTTGCATTATGCAAATTTCAAAATTTTCTCGGCAGCCAAACAGAACAAAGTGTTTGATAAAAGCAAAATACAATACAAAATTTCAGGAATGTGGGTTGTTTTGTTTACCTTTCCGCCAAGAGAAACCCCCTCCATATCCACCGACACTGAATCACTTGAATCCCCCATTTTCCCTCTCTCCTCTCTTCTCTCTCTCTCTCTCTCTATCTCTCTCTAAAGTCCTCAAATGGCTGAGGCATTGGGTTTGGTTTCCATGGTTTATATATAAATATGAAAATACAAATCTTTCTCCTCTCTCTCTCTCTACTAATGTCTCTGTCTGTCTCCTTTAAACGTTGACTCACTGTGAACTCGAACGAGTCGCGAACCGAGTCACCGACGCTAAATCCCCCGAGATGTCTCACTTGCTGTTCGTACGTATGAACGGGGGTTTGATTTAACCAGAGTTAAGACCGAGAGGCCGACAGTTTTTGCAATTTTACTAAATTGCCCTTGCTTTCCTTATTTATTTATTTATTTTCTTTAAAAGATCCAAACCCTAACAATTTATTTTTTTTTTTGAAAACAGATTATATTTATTTTTGGGTTTTTTTTACCGGTGAATTAGTTATGTATTTGAAGTTGTTTTTCTTTTTCGGATTTGGAGTTGTTTTTTTTTTTTTTTTTTTTTTTTTGAGACAAAATTAGTAAAGGAATGTTAGTTGCTTTTTGAAGCAAGGGCTAGATTGTAAATTAGCCATGATGTTGGCAATTGGGGGTACATCAAGCATTTGGTGTTATTTACGTGTCCGTATCAAAATGACAAGGATATTATTTTCAAAAATATATGTGGATTTTGGGTGGATCAATTACTACGCCCTAGTAATTAATCCTATTAATTGCAATGGGCAGATAATAAGTGGCGAATTTGAATACTCTCATGATCTTATTGTTCGAAATCTAAAAATTAGAAAATTCGAATCTTTATTTGTGCGAAGAGAAATCAAAATTTTTATTTTGTGTGAGATCAGTTAGCGGAATAATCCTTAGATTCCCGACAATGAAATTTGGGAAGGATCGACTTTAAGTGACAAAGTGTTTCAGATTAGAGATCTGTTATGGCACAAATTGAATCTAGCAATTAATCTTACTATTTTGTGGGGATCATGAGAAATACGTGTTCTGCATTCTTACTTTAGCTTTTAGGTTCATTTGGACGCACTGCATAATGAACATTCATGTTTTCATTCAATATGCATTAAATTTAAGGAACTTTAACGAAAATGTTTCGATACTATTTACTTTAACGAAAAACTATATTTTTATACTAAAAAACAAATTCTAACATTATTCACTTTATTTTTTATTTTATCGTTTTCAAACCCTTTTAGTTTATCCAAATCATTCATAAACACCAAATGAAACCTCAAAATCATTTTACGAACTCTTGATTGTTATATATTAAATGCAGCAAGAAATTTGCCCATTATAACAAAAATAGCATGCAGGTAAATACTTTTGATCACTTATCGCCTTCGGCCATATTAAGGCATATTAGTCAAAACATAATCGTACTAGCACACAAATAGGACCAAGTTGTGGTCCATTTTCTTTGAAAAAAACAAAACACAACTGGTGACGAACCACAGTTACTCATTATTTTCGAGTCTGTTGGAAGTTGGTTGAGAATTGTACTACATAACCACGATCAAGTAGATTCACATCTTACATAATATTGAACACTTTTTCATTGAGCCACTTGTTGTGGTTATAGTCCTTTCAATTTAAATACTTATGCATGATGCCAAAATTCGAATACACACATGGATTGTATTGCTCATATTCAATGACGTAGAAAGATTTGCAAGCCTATTGTTATTTAATTTTTATTTATTATTATTATTTAATTTTTTTTGCAAAGCATGGTAAGCTTTCATAATCACAATCGAAGGATTAGCCGCTGAGACATCATGTGGCCAGAAATAACTTGTAAGTGCAACCATGCAATTATATATTATAATTTTTTTTTATTTAATTTTTTTTCATCAAGTTATTGGTATATGTCGTTACCACACACCAGACAGCAATGCAAACATTAAGTTTTCACGCAATTTTCGGTCCTTTTACCGAAACGTTTTTCAGAACAGACAACGATCCTTCAACGGAAATTGCCAGGCAAACACAACCACGTCACAATTTTCTTTTTCTCAAACAAATTGTTACTGTTGTAGTAGGCCATGTTTAAAATATAGATAAAGATGAAAATATTGATATGTAAATTTTTTGAAATGTTGATGGATATATCAACATCAATATCAGTTGACTTCAATGAAAAATATGAAATTTTACAATGTGAGTATATCAACTCACTCAAATTTAGTCGAAATTTAAAAAAATCACAAAAACAAATTCAAAAGTTTGAAATTTGCAATGTGTTCCGGCAAAATTTCTATAGTGATTCGATAAATATCATCCTCGTTGATTTTTCTATACCTCGCTGATATAAGGTGAAGTTTGCATTTCATCCCTCTTTCTATATCGATCATTGATTTATCAGATATTTCGATAGAGATATCGCAATTTCGTGGACATTTTAAACTGGTCGTAGGCATTTACATCCGTCCACTAATTGATATAATGTTTAGGCCATTAATTCTTCGATTCAATAGGTTATTGATTCCTCAATTGATTTCTCCTTATTGAATTAGGAGTATTTGTGTAAATTATCAGGGTAACCATACCATTGTATAAAGTGGTTATGCTTCACACTGTAATACACTACGAAATTCTTATTAAAAATTTTCGTTATTCTCTCTCAAATTATTTCCCCACACTAACTGTTAATTATTAACAATCAATTCCTCTAATTACCAGATGATATTTATTTTTGGTGGGGCGTAAAAATATTTCAAACTTTAATTAAAGTTTAAAATTTTTAATTGAAGATTATTGTATCATTGAGCACGCTTGCTTAAAGAAAAATTCAAGGCCAATTACATTCAGATACGAGTTGTTTATGCCCACGAGTCACCGAGTTGAAATAAGTGTTTACATTTGTGCTTCATCAGATATTTTTCTTTAATTGTCATGATAAGTCACGATCAGCTTGGACACATGATCTTATTTAATAATTTTAAAAAATGATTTAGAAGTACAATAAATGGGAATATAATCATAATTATTTGCATATAAAGCTGACTATACTATTCAATTCAATAGTTTTAATGAAATTGTGACACTAACTTATCCAGAACGTGTTCATTTTCAATCTAATTTCAATTTAATAATGCAGTTATTTAGTAGACAGTCTAGTGATGT
The DNA here is from genome assembly GCF_963583255.1 of Pyrus communis. Taxonomy (NCBI): domain Eukaryota; kingdom Viridiplantae; phylum Streptophyta; class Magnoliopsida; order Rosales; family Rosaceae; genus Pyrus; species Pyrus communis. The sequence continues at coordinate 2,545,348 of NC_084817.1, forward strand.
TCATTTTCACTTATAAGCGATTGGTGAGAGATCTTAGGTTCGATTCTTGCTAAAAGCGAATTTGAATCATATTATTGCTAGTTTATTGTGAGATTTAGCCTAATTCTCTATCTTTTAGTGTATATAATATTATTTGTTCTAAAACAATGAATGAAATGTAGAGATAAAATTAGACGCAACAATATATCATTAGATTGAGATTTTCAATGGCGGCTAACTAGTTTCAAATAAGCTTTTCTTTTAATCACCATAGGAAGTTCAATGGTTGAGAATGAATTTCAAGCTCGGATTTCATATGGCAAGTGTTGGGTTCAAATTCAGACACTGATAAATCCCAGGATGGCGGCCATGAAAAAAATGAAATGTACCCTTAAAATAGTGAATTGTTGTGACAAAACCATTAACTAGTCTTTAAAAAAAGTCTTTCTTTCACTAGAGGCAAACGGAACTCTAAATTTTTTTATTGTATATTAAAATGTGCTCCATTTTTTATTCACCAGTTAAATTCTACCTACTCAATCTCAATAGCTAATTAAACTGGAAACAACATGAGAGGATCTTGTCAATATATAAAAGATAAAACCCTTCATCGGGCGTCCATATGACACTTACCAACTTCATAATCCATATCTATATCTCTATATATATGTGTTTGTCTTGAATTTGCTTTAAAATTAATTAATTCGTAACCCAATCATATGCCAAATTGAATTTGTTTTGGAATTACTTATACTTAAGATACACTCTTGTAATTAAGGTCATAAATGACTACAAAAACCTACATATATAAGTACACCATAAGTTCCAACATCCCATCAACATTAACCACCAACAATGAGAAATTAATCAAATTATATAATTCCTATCATTTTTATCCTTTAATATTTGGCATGTTGTTGATTGCTTGTTTGAGAACAGCCACATCCGGTATACGACAAAAAAGTATAAAACTAATATACGAGAGATTCCACTTTTAGTATTACTGAGATTTTTGGTGAGACACCTAGTAATAGGCGGTTAAGTTGGAATAATATCAATGATGTTAGTGGTAGCAACGTTGAACAACGTTATCTCTAAAGAAGATTTTAGGAGTCATGTGAAATTTATAAAAGGGGTCTTCTTAAGATAGTCTTCTAAAAAAATTGTTACAACACATTGATGATACAATGTAAGAACTAAAACTAAAACAAATTTTAAAACTCACGCTAATTATTAGTTTTTAAATATTCATTATATAATAAGTGTTACTCTGTTTGCATCCATGAGTTATGGAGAAATGGAACTATTACGCTTGAGCAGTGCTATTCACACACCTTTTATTTACCTCTCATACACTTTTGTTAACCTTTGTCTATAAAGTAGACAAACAATCTTTATGTGCCCAGCTTAGTAGAGCTTTTGTGAGGAGAAGCCCAATTGACCTAAGCTGCACCAGTACTGTTGGGGGGCGTTTGTTTGCCCTCACTAAACTTCCTTGGATTGTACTGGCTTAGCTGGGATTGCTAGCCAGTGTTTGATGTGAACAAGGATTACCATTAATGAGACTAGGTCGGACTCGCACCGACTAAGTCCTTCATTAGGTAGTCTTAGTGAGGACCCCCAATATGTATGGGATTGCTAGTCCCGTCCTCAAACCTATTATGTTTGCCCGCTGCATCGTCTGCAAAACCCTTTAATCACCGCTTAGATCTGAAATAAAGCTCCACCTACCGGCCAAACCTCAAAATCGAACCACACAAAAAAAAAAAAAAAAAAAGGCGAAAAAATAACAACAAAATCCAACCAAAAATTCAAAATCCACCCATTGCCAGAAAATTATGAGATGACTTTGTAGGCGGAGAAGGCAATGCATGTATTTGAGGAAAGAGAGAGATCTGATTTTTTTTGGGAAAAAAAGGATGAGGAAGGCGGAAATGCTTAATAGCAGCAAGAGAGTGAAGATGATGAGCTTGTTTTGAAGGATTTGCAGTGACCTTTACACCTGCGTTTTGCAGGAAAAATATGGAGGAAAGAAGAAATGGGGCGGTGCCAGAGGGAGAAGAAAAGAAAAGATGGTTCTGGAGGGTAGTCTTTTTGGAGTAAAGTAAAAGGGGAATAAATATGCATTAAAAAACATAAAATATTATTATATAAATATTAAATAATATAATATATTACTATATATGCATTAATTAATATAATATTATATTTTATTAATTATCCTGTTTTTTAGTCCGACACTGCACCAAACGCTTTACTAAGTTAGTCCAACTTAGTCTAGTCTAAGTCAATCCAGCTTAGTCCCTGAAGCTAATCCAGTCCGAGATAGTCCGGTGCAACAAACGCACCCAGGGCTTGGCCTCCGAATTGTACGTGGGACGAGTTTCTGCCTCATACAGCTTGAGCCGAAGCCACACTTACACTTTTAAGTTGGTAATATGTTATTTTATGTCTCATATTATTATATTTTAGATGTATTATTTTTTTATTTATAAGTGACAAGTTTTATGTTTGATTATATGAATTTTAATTTTTTTATCTTTTAAAATAAATATATAATTGTATACAAAATATATTTTATGTCTTATCTTTAAAAACTTCGGGACAAGTGTATAATTAAAACAATTCTCACAATAGTCGATGCATTATTTATTTATTTTCTATGTGAAAAAATAGTTGACGCATTATTTTTTTATTTTTTTCGAAAAAATAATTGATACATCTAATTCTTCTTTGTTTAGGATGACAATTCTAACCGTTAAACCTGATAATCGTGAATAACCACCATGATGGATTGGATTTGAATATGAAAATTCTAGTATGGTATGGATATGGGGAAAAACTATGAACTTTATTCGGTTATGGTTTTGGATATGGTTATAGAGATCCTCAATCCGTATCCGTCCTCGAATCCAACCCGAATATATATATATATATATATTTGATATATAATATAATTTTATTCAATTTACTGAACCCTCCATATACTAATTCATTATGCATGTATCAAACCATATACTATATTTATTATGCACCAAACATCATGCATGGGGCATACCAACAACCTCATCAATTCAATACTCTTATTGTTATACTCAACTAAATTAATTCATTGAAATTATTTTATATATTAATTATCAAATATTACAAGTTTATCAGATTCATCTCTCTTCAAGAGTCTCACTGTCAAGATATTTGTACATGTTATCATGAACAACTTCAAATATATTGTTAGTTTTATGTAATTGGATGTTGCTATTTAATGACGGAATTAGTATCTACTAAAATTTATAATGCGTCAATTGAATAAATATAATATTTTTTTTTTTTGACGAAGATGGATATAACTGATAATCGATTGAAAATCCGTTACCCGGTGGATATGATTATGGATAATCCCCGATGGTTAATTTACGGTTATAAATATGGTTAATTTTCGTGGTTATGAGGATGAATACAGCATTTCCGTTTCTAAACCGAACTATTGCCATCCCTATCCTTTGTGGATATAATCATATAGATTTGATTATGTTTGATCGTGATCACAAGTAGGATGTAATTTCCAACCAACCCTTAATAAATAAAAAAATAAATAATCATAATTTACGATCAATTATGTCGGTTTTTAAGGGAAAAAAAAAGTTGGACAGCACTGCATAGCAATTGGCAGACATGTGAACCTCGTTTCCGTCGAAACTTGGAACTAACACCCATGTATTACGCGTGAAAAAGTTTTAAGTGTTCGCACCTGGCCAAATGGGCCCCATTTAAAGCTCCATGGCTTTTGTCAAGACGATTATCCTCTCTTGTGAAGGTTTCGGAAATTTTTCATTTACATTCCTTCATCGTATATCGTTTGATCAATTTTTATTAGATATTGTTTATATGTAATTTTAAATAAAAAAATTTATAATAATTTATAACCTCACGATGTACAATGAATAGATGTAATTTGAGGATTCGAGAAGGATCCTCCTGGCATAAAGACGACTTTATTCAGATCTGACGTGTATTTTTGTCAGGAGCCACAGTTGAAACAGGCCCGACCCAATATCCTATGGGTACGATGACCCAAATCACCCAATCTATTTAAACAACGACACAAACACAAGAGATACTGCTGGGCGCTTTCTGTCCTCCATTGAGTCCATGGGTCAGGCCCATATTAAATGGGTCAATAGTTTTGCTTCTGGAGTTAGTTTGGGCCTTAACAATCAATGCATCTCATTTGTTATTTGTCAATTATATCCCTAATATTAGATTTGAAGTTATTCAATTTAAAATTTTCATCAATTTAAGTCATATGATAAATAAAAATTAGCAATTTTGAATGAATTTAAAGACTTATTTTATCAAAAAAAAGTTTAGGAACCTAACTTTCACTCAGGTGATAAACAAAAATTTCAACCATCAACTGCTATATTATGTGGTCTACAAAATATGATTCAAGTAAATAAGACAAACCTTTACGCCAACAAAATGAAAATAAAATTATTTAACTTTTGGTCAAATTGTCACATCTTAACCTGAGCCCCACCACATCCCAGGCTCAACTCATTGCAAGCCTTGGAGTCGAGTCCAGGACGTGGTGAGGGCCCGGGTCAGAATGTGATAATTTGGTATCAGAACTAATCCTTGGCTGGATGTGTGCCTACGAGGACGTCATTCCCTTAAGGGGGTGGAATGTGAGATCCCACATCACCCAGGGGAGTGAATTCTGTAAGCCTTATATGTATATTCTCATCTCTACCTAGTACGAGGCCTTTTGGGAGCTCACTAGCTTCGAGTTCCATTGGAACTTCGAAGTTAAGTGAGTCAGCGCGAGAACAATCCCAGGATGGGTGACCCAGTTCTCGTGTGAGTTCCCAGAAACAAAACCGTGATGGTGTGGTCGGATCCAAAGCAGACAATATTGTGCTATGGTGGAGTCCCGAGCTCGGATCGGGATGTGACACAAATAGTTAAGTACAATTATTCAATGAATTTAGTTAGTTTTATTGAATTCTCTTTACAGATAAAAAAAATTCGTCACAGACGACATTTTTGAACCCACAACGCCACATAAAATCGAAATTGAATTTATAAAAGAATAACACAATTACGGTCACATTTTCTCTATTAGTGTACAAAAACACACACATCAACTTTTTTGAGTGTCAAATGCTCGCATCAATCTTACACAGATAAAACTGTCCCTTCAGAATAATTCGATAGATTAAATTTTAATTGCAAAAAAAAAAAAAAAAAACAAAAGCAAAATAAATTTGTGTATTGCTCACAGTAGTAAAACATCCAACGTTGATTTTACCTTTTTTCTTGCCACAGTCCGACAAACAACGTTGGATCAAAGAAAGACAGCTTCGTTGTAAGCTACGCCGAATTTCACTCGACCATATCCATAAAGTTAAGAAAGAAAAAGAAATTATAATATTATTCATGTCTCTTTCATTAGTCATCACATCTAAATATACCACTACCACTTTTGATTTCATTACTATAAATTGGCATTGTCTCTTGCTTTAATAAAGTTCCATAATTTCCCAAACAAATATTCCTCCAAAACATAAACACAATAAAGATGAAAATAATTAAATTACATAACGAATTGTGAAGCTTGTTTTGTAATGTATTTTAATGTTTTGAACCGTCTTATAGTTTAAAACATATTCATATATCATATTTGTAAAAAATAAACAAGACAAAACTATTAAGACATTCATTTATATATTCTTACTGTTGAAATTGTTTTTTTTTTTGGGGCCGCGTATTGACTTTCGTTTTTAGTTTCTAATTTTTAATTTTTTAAAAAGGAAAAAAAAAAAAAGGGGTGTGATATTCACACATCCTTTTTACTTCTTACACACTTTTTTATTTTTCGGTCGTCGGATCGGATGAATTGAAGAAGATCAAGGGTCAGAAATCAACAAGAGGTATGTGAGAAGTAAAAATAGATGTGTGGATAGCACATCCCAAAAATAATTGTCAAACGATCTATTAATAACTACGTGACTACCATCACTACACAAGGAAAAGAAAATCAACTAAATTAATGATAATTTAATCGAGTGTCAACAAAACAACTCAATTAAATTTACAATAATTTCCACAATAAACTCACAATTGTTTTGACGTATATGCATGACTAAATAACTAATAAGAACAACCATGAATTGATGATCTAGTGGTAAATGATGAATTGTGAGGCTTTCTTGAAACTAAAAATTGGAGGTCTCAGGTTTGAAACCCAATGCTGGTCTGGAAGCCAGACTTGTGGTCAAGGAGAGGCTGAAATGTCTCTACGAGTCTTTTCGACTCCCGGAAAGGATGAATAACCGTGACTTGACACAAGTTGTACCCCTTTTAAGAAAAAAAAAAAACAACTAATAAGAACTAAATACTAACTAATTCAAGTAATATGAAACAAATAAGATTTGTAAACAATAATTAAGAAATTCGAACCATTTCAATTATAAAATTTCAACAATAAAAAGTGGTATGTTAAAAATAAATAAATAAAATATCAATAGTGAGGACGCTGAATTATTTGGACATCCACGAAAATCAACTAAAAAGCTACGTCCTGCTGCGTCGTTTTCTTCCTCTCTATTTCAGCAACAAAAAAAAAAGAAAAAATAAGGCGATCAGAGAGAGAGAGAGAGAGAATCAGAGGGAGAGAGTGGAAATTCAATCGCTGCGAGGACCGTACGCGTAAGGCTGGAAATGGATGAAGAAGAAGGAAGAGGCTGCATTGATTTTTCGATGAAGATTGGTCCGAATCCGTGAGATTCACGCAAATCCAATCCCTCAGATCGATTTGCTCTGCATTGATTTCTCTTCTCTCTTTCTCTGCTCGTTTCCTAGTCAATTTTTTTGGAATAAACAAATGAACGGCGGCGGAGAGGGCCTCGCGGCTCCGGCGACGTCGGGGGCGGCCGTATCCCCGCTCGAGTGGAAGTTTTCGCAGGTCTTCGGGGAAAGGACCGCCGGCGAAGAAGTTCAGGAAGGTAACAGTAATACTCTTCCCCTGATTTTCGTTTCGTTTCGTATCGTTAGGGATTCACTATTGCTTTCGTTCTCATTACGTTTAATACTATTAATTTAATGTAAAATACATTTAGCGGATGATTAGTTACAGAAATTGTGTATTGAATGATGAGAATCGTGAGACGACAATGAAATTTAATCGAAAAAGTTTGATCTTTTGATGACCGAAGCACTTGAGCTGAATACTTAAGTTATTGGCTGGTGGTTTTGTGGCTATTAATTGATGAAGCTATACATTTGGAGGTTGTCTATTTGTGTAGTTGTCAGTTTTTATTTTTCTTTTAATTTAAATCACCACATTTTGCGCTCGTTGGAAGTGCTTTTAAAATGATTGAAAGCACTTTTAGAGAAAATGTGTTTGGGTTCCAAAAACATTTCCACCAAAAGCGCTTTCAGTCATTCTAAAAGCACTTCCAAACGAGCTATTATGTTGGTTAGTATAGGGATTCATTTTCGGGATGTGAGGCATGTAGAGCTATATTTTTAAACTTAAGGGCCCTAGATTTGAGAAATAAGTGAACTTATTAATCAAGTGTGAAGAATGTGTCACTTTCGATCAATAGCTATACTTGAATACCTGCTTTTGAATTTCTGAAAAAGATACTTTATAGATTGTTTGAGGGCATTGAAGTGCTTTGGTGCAGAATCACTTAGGTTTGCTTACTTGCTGGTTGTTTTTGCAGTTGATATAATATCCGCTATTGAATTTGATAGAACCGGGGAACACCTTGCCACTGGAGATCGTGGAGGCCGGGTGGTTTTATTTGAAAGAACTGATATAAAGGATGTAAGTTAATACATTTTTCTTTTGAGGGGTTTGGGGCATGGGAGTGCATTTTCCTTGTACTTAATCTGCCGTTATATTTTGCTTGTTACACTGGTGTGATTTAGTTGTACTTTTATGGTATAAACTTAAATAATTAGCATGGTGGACACCGGAGAGATCTGGAGAGAATGGATTATTCAATCAGTAGGCATCCTGAGTTCCGCTATAAAACCGAATTCCAGAGTCATGAACCCGAGGTATGGCTTTCTTTGTGCTTAACGAGGACATGTATAAATAGGCTTATGAAGATTTCCTCTTTGCTGGAATCTGGATTTGACTAACTTGCATCTTACTTGGTTTTTCCTGAACTCAGTTTGATTATCTTAAGAGCTTGGAAATTGAGGAAAAAATCAACAAGATCCGATGGTGTCAAACAGCTAATGGTGCACTGTTTCTCCTCTCCACTAATGACAAAACCATCAAATACTGGAAGGTAGCACCAACCTTTTGAACTCGTATGTGGTTGGATTATTATATAGAAGATGATTTCTCTCAATATCACATCTTCCAGAGTAATTTTTAGCAACATTAGTTGCATTGCCTTTTCCGTTTATATATTGTTCGGAACAAAGATGGCAATTACTTCAGCCATTTCATTTAACACACACATACGCACATGCAGACTGTAATTGATGAATTGTTATGGCTTCCAATAGGCAGTACAACGACTTAAGATATAATTATTTTAATTTTTTTCATTGTGGAAAGAAACGTTCTAATCCTGCTCTAATGCTGAGCAGGTCCAGGAGAAGAAGATAAAGAAAGTATGTGAGATGAATGTGGATGCTTCTAAATCTATGGAAAATGGTGCAGTTGCTAGTTCTATGTCAGCAAGCTCAAAACCGTATCTTGCAAATGGAGCATGTAAAGACAGACCCGTCAGTTCTCCAAGCAATGACACTTCATTTCCAGCTCTGCACTTGCCAGTGGTAGTTGTACACTATCTGATTTGTTTATTTTCTGACAGCATATGGTTTTGCCTTTACGGTATTTAGAAAATTTTCCAGAGTCAATTGTGCTTAACTTTCTTGGTGAATGACATCCTACTAACACAGTAACACTTGACCTTTTGTGGCATCCAGGTTACCAGTCAAGAGACGAGCCTTGTGGCTAGATGTCGAAGAGTCTATGCCCATGCTCATGACTATCATATTAATTCGATTTCAAATAACAGGTACATCTTTTTCAATGGAATATGCCTTCACCTTTTCATCTATTTTTAATCATGTTGTGTATGTTCAGTGTTTGCCTTGATGCTTGTGCTCGTATCTGAAAATTTTATTATTTGATTACCTTATCATGGAGGAGCAAATTGTGTAGTTGTCGGACTTCCCCCACCCCCAAAAGAAAAAAACCAGTTTCTGTAGTACACGGTGACACTAAAGAACAATTTATGTCACTAGATGAAAAAGATTTATCTTAATGTCGAGTCTTGCTTATATGTATTATGCAATATATTCTTTGGTATTATTGCATGGATATAATATAACTTGGTCTCCATCTTCTGGTCACTAATAACGTAGCTATCTTTTGGTTTCGCAGCGATGGTGAAACTTTTATATCAGCTGATGACCTTCGAATTAATCTTTGGAACCTAGAGATTAGCAATCAAAGTTTTAATATTGTTGACGTCAAGCCGGCAAACATGGAGGATCTGACTGGTAGAACCCACAACACTATGATGACAATTGCTTACTTTCCTAGCTTTTAACTATCATTTGAAGAGAAATGGCAGTAGACATAACCTTGACCCAATTATTTGGGCCTGCTACAAGGCTCCTGGTTTTCCGTCATATTCTGGACAATGTTTCATTAAGTGGCATGCTATTATGTCTTTCTTAGATTTCATCTGTTTCTATTTACTTTGATCTCCCTTTCATTAGGTTTGGATGGCTGAAATGCTCTGGCCATGTAGTAAACTTGAATTATGCCTTATTTATATGCTTTGTTTGTCAAACAGCTCCACATGTGTAATTACTAATTATTTATCTTTACGTACTTGAAATCTATGCACAGAGGTGATAACATCCGCGGAATTTCACCCTACTCATTGTAACACTTTGGCATACAGTAGCTCAAAAGGCTCAATTCGTCTTATAGATCTGCGGCAGTCAGCTTTATGTGACACTCATAGCAAATTGTGAGTCATCTTTCATTCTTCCTTCCTTCCATTCTTGCACTCATCAACGATGATAGTATTATAATAAAATAAATGTATGAGAAATCTTTTGACAAAATTTCTTGGTTTGCTTTGAATCGTAATTATGATTTGTAATGGTGCAGGTTTGAAGAACAAGAAGCGCCCGGCTCAAGATCTTTTTTCACTGAAATAATAGCATCAATTTCAGATATTAAGTTTGCTAAGAATGGAAGACATATACTAAGTCGGGATTACATGACTCTTAAGGTTCATATCTTCATACTCTTATGATAAGATGGTTCATACTTTCAATATTTTGAAACTTCAGTATCATTAGTCCTAGAAACAAAGTTGCAAGTAACAAACACTTAAAAACCTTATTTTCCCTCCCTCCCTAGTCCCTTCCAGTGGATTGGTGACATGGGCGATGCCCTCTATGGGTGCTACCCTTCAACATCTCACTTTTACTGCCGTCCCTCCTTCCCATCCTTTCAGTGGATTGGTGACATGGGCGATGCCCTCTGTGGGTGCCACGCCTCAAAATCTCACCGTTTCTGCCCTCTCTCTTTCCCTGCCTTCCTTTCAGTGGACTGGTGACGTGGGCAGTCCCCTCTATGGGTGCAACCCCCAATATCTCCCTGCTTCTGTTGCTTCCTCAGCTAAAATATGCTAATGTTGTTACTGTGATGTTTAGAGTTACTACTTGATATCATGATATTCAATTTTGTGCTTGTGGTGAGTTTGGGCATTGCAACTACTTCTTGTCTTCAGATTTCTCTGATTCTTAACCCTGTCCGTTACAATTTTTGTTCTCACCTTTTCTTTTTGGGGTTTCTCAGTTATGGGACATCAACATGGATTCTGGCCCAGTTGCCACTTTCCAGGTTCATGAACATCTAAGACCAAAGGTAATGTATTCATTCGAAAAGTTTGTTTGATCGCATGTGATCTTAAAAGAAGACGAGACTATCTAAGTAATACCATACAATGCAACTTAATAAGTTCTTTACCTTTCTCAGCTCTGTGATTTATACGAAAATGATTCTATCTTCGATAAGTTTGAGTGCTGTCTAAGTGGAGATGGACACCGAGTGGGAACAGGTTCTTACAGGTTAGACTTACACCATACACATCCTTTGTTGCTTTTATACTTACACCTTGACCTAAGTAGTATGGGGCTCAACATATGAAGAAACACATTTCTGTGATTCCAGCAATCTGTTTCGAGTGTTTGGTTGTTCTGAAGGGAGCACAGAAGCAACAACATTGGAGGCCAGCAAAAACCCCATGAGGTAGTTTTTAAAATTCTATTTATGCTTGTCAGGCATGCTATTGTTAGGGCATAGTATCATTTAGTCCAAGAAAAACTCCTGTTTATTTTCTTTTGTTCTCTTGGTCAAATGTGCTTATAATTTTTCTCATGAACTTCCAGGAGACAAGTTCAAACGCCAGCAAGGCCTTCTAGATCTTTGGGTAACCTTCCTCGTGTTCTCAGGCGAGGTATGTTCTTGCTTGCATGTAAACTTTGTATACATAGTCCATTGTCTGAAAATTTTGAGTGGTCTAAATAAAATTTAACATAATTGATTTCCACTCAAAGTCTCGAATGAACTTAACTTTTTTTGGTAAAAGATAGAATAAAATTCAGATTTGAATCATTTGGGTTCGGTAGTTCTCTTCTTTTAATCCTAATTAATGATTTAACAAGGTTTGGTACTTGATGGTAGCCTATCTGCTAACCACTGTCTCTGCACATTTTCTTCCATTGTAACATAAAAGGTGCAGATAACTCTGGAGCTGATGCAAACGGAAATTCTTTTGACTTCACAACAAAGTTGCTACATCTTGCATGGCACCCTTCTGAGAATTCAATCGCCTGTGCTGCTTCAAACAGCCTTTACATGTATTATGCGTAAAAATAGTACGGAAAGTTGTATGTCTTGGCCAGCAAAGCTCTTCTGATATCTATTGACAAAAGGCTTCTTTGCCTTCTTCTCCGGCTAGTGATGTTAAGCTGCGCCCTACCTAACTACAAAATCAGGAAGCATTTTTCTGCTGCCAACATTTTCAAGAAGAAAGTAGTATCTGCCCCTCCCATACAGACGATACCTTGCTGATTATGGTAACTCGTAAGGAGAATGCTGTAGTCCTAATTGTGTCTTGTTAGTTGAAGAGATGTGATATTAGCTCATCCGCCTACCGAAAGAATACCTTTGCTGCCACAGTAGAAACCAATTGGGTCCTATATCCTGAAGCGGGGAGAAGCTGTAGTGGTGCCATCAACGCTCATTGATACCGGGGCCTTCAACCTTGTATTATTTGAAGTAAAGTTAAAAAGGGTTTGTGAAACTTTTATCACTGTTTTTATTCTAACCATTCTTTCCCCCTCTTTCAGAGTCTGCTGATTTTCTTTGTTTAGCAAGTATCGGTTCCTTTGGACAGTGAAGGCTCCATGTTAGACATTCCTTCGACAGTTTCACTGGGATTCAAAGATTTGTCGGTCTTAAATCGTCTGGTTATCGGGTGTTTATTGTTTTAGGTAAATGTTTTTGGTGTAGGCAAACTGATCATCTCTATATTGTACGAGGTTCGGTCATAATATCAAAGCATATGGACTAGTTTTGGTGAATTAGGTGCTTCCTTCGTTTAGTTTGTGCTGACATTAGTATAGCCCTTGGGGGCTAGGAACTGTAACAAACTTTTCCCTTGTTCTTAAACCACTATTTTATCAAGTATATGGTGAACTATCCTCTTTTTGTTTATGTTTTCCAAACCCTTGTGAATTGATTTGGAAAATTGGGGTTAGTAGCCCTTTTACAAACCCACCAACCAAAAATATTCGTCTCGAAATGCCCTCTTTGACGAAAATACCCTCATTACCGACGCAATATTGGTAGATTATTGACTCAATCTCGAGGTATTTTCGTCATAGAGGACAAGTAGAGATTGCATTATGCGAGGAGGGCTAGTTTTGGTTGGTGTATTTGTAAAATGCTTGTAAGCCCGATTTCCCATTCATTTTTTATCTACCGTGCATAATTTTCACAAAATTACTGTGGTGAAGTCTTTCCTCTGTGGTATGCTAATTTTTGTTGCATCACGTGAGTAACTCACTGTGAGAATTCGTTTCGTGCAACTGATCACATTTGTTGTATTACGTGAGTAGCACGATTTGTGAGAGATTCGTTTCGTGTAACAAATTCTACTTATTGTATTACGTGAATAGCATGATCTGTGAGAAATTTATGTCGTGCAACGGATGCATGAAAGTGATTCTCCCGCGTCATATTGGTGAAGCTTTTATTATGAGATGGACGTTAGGCATGGCGGTGGACTTTTGTTTGGTGGTCTCAATTTTGCCACATTGGCAGCCTAAAAGTTTATAAACAGTTGAGTAACAACTCAAGTCGTGTCTGATTTTGGAACAGTTTCTAGTTTGGTCGGTTTCAAATACGAACATCACATTAAAACCATAAAATTAGCAATGCCCTCTCAATCTAGTGACTTCTTTTGATTTTTCCCTTCGACTCTTAAAATGTGCAAATTTGCCAATTAGTTTTTTTTTTTTTTCAAATTTATTACATTTTTATTAGTTCTCTTTTGATCGAATTGATGAAAATGATTCTAAATTTAACGGAATAATTTCATAACTGATAGTAGGAGCGAATTAGCACGTTCTAAAATATTAGAACTAAATTACAAATTCAACGGACAAAATTTGTACCCAAATTAAAAGTTCAATAGTTCAAACTGGAATAAGTAATATGTCTGAGGTAATGCTAAATGGTGGTTTTATTTACTCGTTATTTTTTACTTCTCACACATTTTTTCATTTTTAATCGTCGAATCAAATAAATTAAAAAATCTTAAATCATATAAATATAAAATGATGTGTTAGAAGTAAAAATAACACATTTTCTATATTAAAAAAGGTTCTCAAAATCTCGTAATCGCACTACCGTAATTTAGGAAAATCCAAAATTTAGAAGTCCAAAAATGGGTAAACGTTAATCCCAATTAGCAACCTAAAAGATAGACTAATCCTGAGAAATTAGAAATTCTCGTTTACGCCCAGATTCAAAACTGACACGGAGAACACAGGCTTCAGGCTAAATATTTCAGCTTTCCTCAAAACTCTTCTTCCTCTCCCTCTCTCTCTCTCTCTCTCTCTCTCTCTCTCACAGCTCCTCCGAAGCTCCACGGTCATGGCTCTGCTGACCCGAGCCCGCATCCCTCTCCAGCTCTCGGCCCAGCGGGCCCTCTCTCTCCACACCACCGTCCCCTCCCTCTCGTCCTCCGCCCCCTCCGGCTCCACTCCCGCCACCTATGCCCGCCCTCCTCCCCCTTCCGCCTCCCCGCCCCCTCCTGGCCTCTCTAAGGCCGCCGAGTTCGTGATCTCGAAGGTCGACGATCTCATGAACTGGGCCCGTCGCGGCTCCATCTGGCCAATGACCTTCGGCCTCGCCTGCTGCGCCGTCGAGATGATGCACACCGGAGCCGCCCGCTACGATTTGGACCGATTCGGCATCATTTTCCGGCCCAGTCCTCGCCAGTCCGATTGCATGATCGTCGCCGGCACTCTCACCAACAAGATGGCACCTGCTCTCCGCAAGTAAGCAACAACCCCTTCCTTCCCTCTCAATTTTCTGAATCGCAGTTTTAGGATTTCTGGATTTTTGAGCTTAGAAAATGTTTTGGTGATAATTAGATTTGTATTTACCTAATGTAATCTCAAATTGGAACAATTGGGGGCTTTGATTAAGCTCAATTTTAAGGAAATCTCCGATTAAATGGGAATAACATGTACACCATTCTCCTCCGGTTCGTTATTAGGAGATGTTTTTTACCAATGAAAGTGCTGGTTATGGTGATTAGCCTAGTTTTTTAGAGCAGTATGCTCCCGCTCCCATCAAGTTCGACCACCTTCTAGTTTAGATTAGACTAGATTATCGCTTGAATATAAAAAATGTATTAGCTCCGGTTCGTTATTAGGACTTAGGAGATGCATTTTGCCAATGAAGTGCTGGTTATGGTGATTAGCCAAGTTCGTTAGAGCAGTATGCTCCCGCTCCCATCAAGTTCGACCCCACTCTAGTTTAGATTAGACTAGATTATCGCTTGAATATAAAAAATGTATTAGCTCTTGAATAACTAAAACTAGTTCCAAGGGGGTTGTAGCTCAAATATTTAAGAGGATTGTGTGTGTTTCAATGCATGGGATTTGCCTTCCACAATATCACTTGTATCGAAGAAAAAACTACCGTGTTGTGTCTTTTGATAAATGGGATTTCTTAGGAATTTCTTTTGGGAAGTGCATAATTGCCTTCAATTTTGGGAGTTAAAAGCTCCTCGCTAACCTTTCAATCTTGGCGTTGTAATGTGTGTACAAGTAAACAAAGGGGTATGAGTTGTTTTGATCTTTATGGTGAAATTTTATTGCAGGGTTTATGACCAAATGCCTGAGCCGAGATGGGTCATCTCCATGGGAAGCTGTGCAAATGGAGGTGGTTACTACCATTACTCCTATTCTGTCGTTAGGGGTTGCGACAGGATCGTCCCCGTTGATATCTATGTTCCAGGCTGCCCTCCCACCGCTGAGGCCCTACTTTACGGCCTTCTCCAGCTGCAGAAGAAAATCAACCGGCGCAAGGATTTCCTCCTTTGGTGGACCAAGTGAGGGCTTTCATCTTGTGTTTGGGGAGCTGCTTTCGCTATATTTATCCAATAATAAGTCTATCTGGCGAGGTTTGCCCCAGCTAAGCACCATGTAAAGGGAGAGATTTTGCATTTACTTGTTATCAATTTTAGATCCCAGGGTGTTCTGTATTGTGCTTTCTGCATATTTCCGTCGTTTTGGAGCTATAATAGTAGCCACAGATTCTGTAAAACTTTTTTCTGTTTCAATCTGGGTGCTTGAACTAATCTCCCATGTTTATCTACTTGTTTGATTGATTGTTGGAAGCTGCTTATACTTTTTGTTTAACCCAAGATTAAGCAATGTAGCCGTGCTTTTGCAATGTAGCCGTGCTTTTCGTAAACCCTTGAGTTTGTGATTTCAGTTTCAAGTAGTCATATTATTGTTGGAAATCTTGTTGTCTGAGACTGGTCCAAGGGTTCTAGGACTCGACTCGGAGGTCATGTGTTGAAGATCCAACCCGGTCACCTAGGTGCCCGAGGACTTCAATGTGCAGGACATGAACCCCATCTCCCGAAACCCAAATGCCGGGGACGGGGATTGGGGACCTCTGGAAGCTTGGGACTCAAATCTGGGACCTTTCGACGCATGAGATTTGGACTCAGAACCTGTGTTTGGTAGCCCCAATCATACGATCATTTTGGCTTGTTTATTAAGAAGGGTGAAACATAGCTTAGTATTATCATGTCCAATTCAATCCTAACCTCCTCATCAAGTCCAATCCCATTAAACAAACAGGACATTATGGATTATCAATCCTCCGGCATGCAATATCTTAGTAGGTAAGGTGCCGAGATTCTACTAATGTACCCCGAATTCGAAACTCTCCCCTCCTAATTAATGTAATAATTTTGAACTTTCCCCTCCCTTTAATAATAGTAAAATTTTAAAAATAAAAAAGATGACAAAATCCTCAGAATATTGCATTACAAAACTTAGCATTAACTTTTGCTTCTCCGAATGATTGTGCTTATTGCTTAGATTATTTTATTCGGTGTTCTCGCCAATTAAAACGTAAATCTTATATGGTGTTCTCACAGCATAAAAGCAAACATAATTGTATTTAACCGTCTATAATTATGTACTCTTATGTATATATTCTTTGGTAACTTTTTTTACGTTTTACTTACAATTACTGCGTTGAGAAAAATAAAATTAATTGACCAAAAGAAAGAGTATAAAACCTTACAAATTCTTTTCACTTTTACATTTTTACTAAAGACGCGTTTTCCGTTCGGTAAAATTAAGAGACCTTTATTCCTGTAAGCAAGCAAAGGTGTTTGCAAAAAAAAAAGAATCTTAACGAACATGATTCACTTTTAACGTTAATAACATTTTTATCCTACAACTTCATTTTTAGTATTATTTACTTATAATACTTTTTTTTTATCCTTTGATTAATTCGAAAGTTTTCAAACATTTTCATCATTTTTCTTGAGAAAGTATCCTTACGTATAAATATCCAACTGGTGTTTTTCCACCTCACCTTATCCCTCACTCTTCTCTCTCTCTCTCTCTCTCTCTCTCTATCTTCTAGGGTTTCTACGACAATGGCCGACGAAGCCCAATACTCATCCGGTCCTGATTCAGGGAACAAGCGGAAGTACGAGGAGCAAACGCCGCCGTCCACCCGCAGAGTCACCGGTTTCTCGGCCCCCATCAAGTCATCGTCCCCCGACTCTGCGCCAACGTCGTACAGCAGCGTTCCTCCGCCCATGGAAGATTTCCAGCTGGCCAAGCAGAAGGCGCAGGAGATCGCTGCTCGGTTGTTGAACGGCGGCGATGCTAAGCGTGCTAGGGTTGAGAATGGTGGTTCCGACTCTTTTGACAAGGGCTTTAGCTCTGGTCCGCCAGGTTCGGCTTCCATCTTTTGAATTTTGCTTTTTTCCATTAAATTTTTACTCTCTTTTTATTTAATTTTTATGCTTGTTTATTATATTGTTAGGGTTTCGGTTAGTTTTTTAATATGCTTGACATCCAAGAATTTGATTGGGTTTAGTGTTTTAGGGTGATGCGGAGTTGCTATTTGTGTTTTGATTGTACATGTTTATGCTTTGAATGTGAATATCAATGCAACAATTATAATTTTGGTTTTGTGAAAATGATACAGATCCAAAGCCTCACTTCTCAAACCCAGCTCCTTCTTCGATCCCTGTATCTTACGGTGGGTTCGTGGGACCAAGCAAAAAGATTGAGGTTCCCAATGGCAGGGTTGGTGTCATAATTGGTAAAGGTGGGGAGACTATCAAGTATCTACAGACTCAGTCAGGCGCCAAGATTCAAGTTACCCGAGATTCTGATGCGGACCTCAATTTTCCAACTAGGATGGTGGAGCTCATGGGTACTCCGGAGCAGATTGCGAAGGCCGAGCACTTGATAAATGATGTTCTTGCTGAGGTTCGGCTTGGGCATTAATTTTTTTAGATGAGTTTTATCATCTGCTTGTGATATATTAAAAAAAGTTCACACATTTAAGTTTGAAATCCTCCACATTGTGATCATTTTTGTTAATTTTGAGATAGTTGAGTTTTATCAAATTGGTACATATGATCTTGGAAATATGGCTTACACATATAAGCTCTTATGTTTGTTCCAGGCTGAATCAGGAGGTCCTGCCATAGCTTCTCGAAGGTTAACTGTACATACTGGTGGTGAACAATATGTTACGAAAATTCCTAACAACAAGGTACAGACTATGTAGTTTTTATATATTTGTCTGCGTGTTTTGGTGATTTAGTTATTGAGGATTCGTGACTATGTAATCTCAGGTTGGGCTTGTAATTGGTAAAGGAGGGGAAACAATAAAAAGTATGCAAGCTGGGTCTGGAGCTCGTATCCAGGTTTGTTTTCAATCTTGGGCAGAATATTGGTCTTTTTTATGGTTTTTTATTTGTCTTCTTTTGGATGGAACTCTATGTATTCTTCTATCATTTTTCTTGATACATGTTGTACACATAACTTTTCTGGTATATCGGTTTGAGTAACGCATCTGGGTGGAATCAAATATAAGAAATGGTTTTATGGGCTGACATTTCATTTGTTTTAGGTTATTCCCTTGCATCTGCCACCTGGTGACCCATCAACAGAAAGGACGCTACAGATTGATGGTACTACTGAACAAATTGAAGCTGCAAAACAGTTGGTAGCTGAAGTTATCAGTGAGGTTGGTTTTATTGGTGTTTGCCTTAAAATTTGGCTTGTACGCCTCTCTGATATATTTAGTAGTCAGAAGTTGTTAGCTTCAGGAGGAGTAGGCTACAATAGATGTGATTCTCTAGGATGTATAGTTTTGCATGGCCATTTAAACTTCTGTTTTCTGTCAATGCATTTAATTTGCACACGACTACTTTCTGCAATCAGATTTTGGGGTTTTTTGTTGATATTTGAGGTTCCCTGTTGTAGCGATGTTACTTATTTTGTATATTCATACTGTTCATATTGCTTGCTCAAATTAGGTTAACCAACCTGGTTGCTAGATTTACCATTTTGCATTTTTCTTTGGTATTAATTTTTTTTCTTGCAGGGCTTTGTGTATGTTTTTTTAATTTTAAATTTTGAGCTCAATTAATCCGTACCATTTTCTGATAAGCCCTTGGACAGTTTTATCTTGTGATATTGTTAAAAATTTTCCCTGATACTGAGTTCGTCTTTTTTTTATTTTCATTTTGCATTTATGTTGTGCATGATGCTACATTTCTGTCTCTAAATTGAGTTTCTCTGCCTTTTCGTTCTCTTTGTTTTATGGATTTGACTTTTATGCTGGTTAGTTGCATTTACATTGTACAATTGTTCTAGGTATGTATTTTGTAGTCTATCTGGTTGTGCAATTTTTCCACTGTGTCATGTAAGTTGTAGATACTAATTCCAGTTGAACTATTGCTGACTTTATATTTTCGGCCAATGGTGGACCACAGTATCCCTAATGTTGTACTGGTTAGTGGTTACGTCACTTGGTATTGTGAATATGTTTATGACCCAAATATTATGATTTTATGAGGATTGGATAAGTTTGTATGGTCCTCAATTGTCTTTTTTGGCTTTAGATCTTATTAATTCAGATTTTTTTTTTGTGCTGATCTTTTTGCCATGCACAGTGTGGCTGGCAGAGATTGAGTCTAACATGTCAAGTGAACACTGGAAGGAGCCTGTTTATGCAAGTATTTATTCTTTGGGTTTTGTAGCATTTGCTGGGATCTAGTTTCAACTTAAGAAACTAGTTGGCGCGATTTCACCTCTGCGAAATCCATTTGGATGTCATATAGATTTAGCTTTAATTGTATAAACCTGCAGGGTAATCTGAATTGTTATCATAAATGGATGCAATAAGTTTCTTCTTCCCATATGATTGATGCAGATATTGGCTTATTTGACCTTAAGATTGAACAAATATTTGGAGGAGTGATTACAACAAATTGGGCTGTTCTTGACCATTTGCGCTTATTGGGAATTTAGTCTACGGGAGTTCATATTACAGGTTTAGGTTATTAAGTTACATTAAAGTTTCATTAACTCTCATAATGTTTAACATTACAATTATTGGTTCATTAAGTGAAAAATTATTGGGACAACAGCTTGATCTACCATCACTATGCTTATTTCTCTTATATTATATAACTGATTCTTATTGGGAATTATTGTAGGGTTAGTTTGTATTGGACTGTTGGTGACACCAACATGGAATCCTTTGTGTTGGTGTTCCCTTAGCATCACTCTGGTATGGTTCTAAATCCCGTTTTCTGGTATTTAGTAATGATATTGCGGAGTGAAGCTTTCTGTTGGAGGGATTGAAGGTTAATAGTATAACTCCTAGAAAATTTGAACCATTTTATTCTAAATATATTAATTAGTTGTGAATTAGTTTAATGTTGGAATATTGGACTTTAAATCATAGTTGTTCTATCGAGTATTTTTATTTTGTCATAATTATGTAGTGCTTAGCTGTATTGAAGCCTCTATCAAATTATTAGATTTTCTTGGTATTATTTTACCAGTATTTATACTGTTTATTCTGTAGTGTTTTTAAAATGTTTTATAGCTTTATAGTTGTGAGAATTTCTTCAAATCTTTTGTCAAGATATTGAACAGTTTTGGTTGGCTTCCATAAAATTTGTTTTCCTGTCTTTCTGCTGGATTTAATATCCGAGTACCATTTTATTGAAGTCCAGCTTGTTTTTGCTGAACTTGAATTTTATGATCAGTCAGCCTCACCTGCTTTCTGTTTATTTCTTCATTCTTTTTCCTGTTTATCTGCATTGTTCTTTATTCTATATTATAGCTTATTTCTTCAAAGGAGTATTTTCTTATTTTTTTTGTTGAGTACACATATTGAGGGTCCTTCATCCTAATTGTTCAGAACCTCTTGTCCCTTTTCTTGCTATATTTCTGTTCTTTTTATTATATCCTGGAGAGATTCTTGCTGCTTATTTGGGATATTATTCGGCCAATAATGATTCAGCTTCACACTTGCGGGAGGATCTAAGGGTCTTTTTATGCTAGCATCTAAGATGATCTATGAACTAATGTCCCTGGTTGACATAACAGGTTTTCTATACTGATGATTTACGTTTTTCACATAAGTTTAGATACCTTTTGTTTGGAATTTACTGATCATCCCACATGTGGTAGCTCATTTGTGATGTATTAGTGCATGGACAATGTCTTCTGGTCTGGAGTTCTTTCTTAGATGTCTAATTTTCGGTCTCTTATAATATGTTTAATTAATACCTATGCATACTTTGATATTTGGTAATGTTCTACTGTGTGCATTTTGCACTTGTTTTTATGACTGTCCATCGTCACAATTAAGGCTATATGGAAGTTTGTTTTTATATAAAAGCTTCTATATAGTGTTTTGTTATTTTCCGTACCCATTCACTTCAAATAGGGAGAGTGTGGACCTCTGCTGGAGTAACTCAATTTATACAACCACTGGTACGGTATGTGGGCATTTACACCTCTTCCCAATATAATAATGAAATCCATTAATCACTATATGAATGTATTTGTTTTTCCTATCTGTTATGTGCTCTGTTGAATCATAGAATTTTTCTTTTATACATGTTTTCCAATGTTTGCTTTTGTACATTCTGTGTTTTTGTATTCCTCCATATGTCCCAACATCATGGGAAGTACGCCATGGTTATTTGTGAGAATAATTTTATTGCAGAACCGTGTTAGAAATCCAGCAATGTCTGGAGGATACTCTCAGCAAGGTTATCAAGCACGACCTCCCTCAGGATGGGCTCCTTCTGGTCCCTCAATGCAACAACCTAGTTATGGATATGGACAGTCTGGAGGGTATTCTGCTCCACCACATCAGTATAATGCGTCTCAGCCTTCTTACCCAGGCTATCCTCCTCAACCAACATCTGGTGGCTATCCGTCCAGTTGGGACCAGTCAGCTGCTGCGCCAACCCAGCAGACTTCCCAGGGTGGTGGTTACGATTATTATGGCCAGCAACAACCTTCACATCAGCAGCAAAATCCTGGAGGTCCTGCTGCTCCTCCTGCTCCTGCTGATGGTGCTGGTTACAATTATGGCCCGCCGCCAGTTTCAGGCTATAATCAACAAGGACAAGGATATGCTCAAGATGGCTATGGTGGATATCATGCACCACCTCAATCTGGGTACGGTCAGCCACCGGCATATGATCAACAGCAGGGTTATTCTGCAGCAGGCTATGGTAATGTGAGTAACCCACCTCAAGATGGGCATCCACCCTCTTATGGATCTCAGGGGGATTCAGCTCAGGTGCCTCCTGCTCAGCAAGGATACAATGCCGGTCAACAGCCTAGCCCTAACCCTGCTGGTTACCCACCACAAGGTTCTACTCAGCCAGGTTATGGAGCACCCCCAACTTCTCAAACTGGTTATGGAAGCCAACCACCGGCTCAGCCTACATATGGAGCTGGATATGGAGCACCACCAGCACAAAAGCCTCCTGCAAATCCTGCAGTTTATGGGCAAACTGCTCAGTCCCCCAGCACTCCAGGAGGCTATGGCCAGCCTGCACCTGTGCAGCCAGGATACCCGCATTCTCAGCCTCCAGCTTCTGGATATGCTCAGTCAGATCCTGTTACCCGTCCCCCTACATCTGGCTACGGTGCTGCAGCACCACAGACCGGATACGGGCCTCCATCCTATGGCGCACCACCAGCTGGCCAGCCAGGATATGGGCAGGTGCCACCACCCTACAACGCATCTTATGGTGCTGGATATGCACAACCTCCTCCCTACTCTGCTGATACCAGCACGAATGGGAACGCTCGTGGGACCTATGATGCTCCGCCACCTGCTTCACAGACTGCCCCCCCAAGTGGAGTTGCCAAAACTTCCCCTCAGAGTTGATGTGTTATGGCGTTTTGGGTAATTGGTGATGTTTCGTTGTATTTTCTGTAGTAGTAAGGCTAGTGAGGTTAGTATTTGGTGAACATTGTACTTGTGTTTTCGGTATTTCGGATCTGTGAGGATTTGGTAATTGCAAGAACTGGTTGAATATATTGATTTCTATGCAAATTTTCTCGTTTTATGTTTCTGTTAGTCTCCTATTTGCTTATTGATGTTCTTACAAGGGAGATTTAAATACAAACGAGTCTCTACAAAAAATGTGAAAATACAAGTCTAAATGAACCCAAAACCCTAAAAATATTTTTATTTAGACGTGTAAACTCGTTTTGTATTTTCAAGAACTATTTTGATTGACCTAATTTTAAGGGATGATCCGAACTTGAGTATAAATTAGTTTTGCAGATATTTAATATGAGGATTATTTTCGTTGTACTGTAAACTTCTTAAAATTAAAGGAGGACATTACATTATATGCTTCAGTTGCCAAATTGTGTTTGATTATATTTTCGGTGTCTAGTATTGGAGTTAAAATTTGATTAAGCATGCATATATTACTCAATAAATAATAAGACGGTGACCTGTAACATTTACCCTACTACCGCGTATGTAAGTAAATCTTGAAAAACCTGATTTTGTGAAATTCTACAAATGGCACGGAAATGGGAAGAAAAAACACACGTAAATGGGTAAATTGCAACCATACCCTTATGATTCGGGCAGTCCGATTTCATCCTATATTATAATATAAGTGGCTTTAATGACGTGGAAATATCGCATCAGACTTTTCTTGGTGGCTACTCCACCGCTGCACACTAATGAAAACCCTAATTTCCTCTCCCCTCAGCTAAAAAACCAGAGCACTAAGGTATACAATCATTCTCTTTCCTTTTTTTTTTAATGAAATTTCAATTTAAATTCTAGTTTTAGTTCTTTTACATCGGATTTTGTTTTTAGTTCAATTTAAACTTCTTAAAATTAAAGGAGGACATTACATTATATGCTTCAGTTGCCAAATTGTGTTCGATTATATTTTCGGTGTCTAGTATTGGAGTTAAAATTTGATTAAGCATGCATATATTACTCAATAAATAATAAGATGGTGACCTGTAACATTTATCCTACTACCGCGTATGTAAGTAAATCTTGAAAAACCTGATTTTGTGAAATTCTACAAATGACACATAAATGGGAAGAAAAAACACACGTAAATGGGTAAATTGCAACTATATCCTTATGATTCGGGCAGTCCGATTTCATCCTATATTATAATATAAGTGGCTTTAATGACGTGGTAATATCGCATCAGACTTTTCTTGGTGGCTACTCCACCGCTGCACCCTAATGAAAACCCTAATTTCCTCTCCCCTCAGCTAAAAAACCAGAGCACTAAGGTATACAATCATTCTCTTTCTTTTTTTTTTTTAATGAATTTTAAATTTAAATTCTAGGTTTAGTTCTTTTACATCGGATTTTGTTTTTACTTTGGATTAATTTTCATTCCGATATGGTGATTTAATTTTGAGATGAGTCATGATGCATTTGAATAAGAACAATTATCTTTGCACCCAAGTTCAGAGTTTGATTCCCTCTTCCCGCACTATTGCATGTAGATATCAAAAAATAAAGTTACCATTTTGTGGGGTTATTTGGATTTCAGGGACGAGTGATGGCATCGAAGGTGTTTCTTCAGTTGCAAGGCAAGGCAACTCAAGCTTCAAGGGTTGTGGCAGAGTACGGATCTTCCTATTACAAGCAGGTATTGGAGAAGAACAGGCATTACGTTCAGGAGCCTCCCACTGTTGAAAAATGCAGCCTTTTGTCCAAACACTTGTTCTATACCCGTATTGCTAGGTCAGCTGTTTAATAACTTTCAGTTCTTGCAGACGAAAGTTAGGCTAGTTGGTTAGGGTAGTGTGACGTCAAAATATGATAGATGGATGCCATACGGGTAGTCTCTAATCATTATCTTTGTCTCATGCAGTATACTGGGGCGGTATGAAACACTTCAGAAGGAGCTTGATTCGGTAAAGCAAATTTGGAAGAACAGGCAGGCGCTGAGGGTGGAGGATGCCGGAATAGCTGCCCTGTTTGGCTTAGAATGCTTCGCCTGGTTTTGTGCCGGTGAGATGATAGGTCGAGGATTCACATTCACAGGTTACCGAGTCTCGACGCTGCTGAGCTTGTGAACACGTGTAGTATTGATGTTCACATACACATTTCAATAATTATTTTGATTTTCATATGTTAGCACCCTTTTCAGAACATACAATGCTCTGTACTTTTATTTTACATCTGAACTGGAAACCTGTATAATGGTTAGCGAGGATGCCGGACCATCTGAGTTTGGGTACCGGCT
Source organism: Pyrus communis (assembly GCF_963583255.1). Taxonomy (NCBI): domain Eukaryota; kingdom Viridiplantae; phylum Streptophyta; class Magnoliopsida; order Rosales; family Rosaceae; genus Pyrus; species Pyrus communis. The sequence goes on from NC_084817.1 coordinate 2,570,736, forward strand.
ACAAGGGAGAAATCGAAGGGAAACTGTCAGTCCGACCGGAGATGGACGTAAGAAACCAGAAGCAGATGATTATACTTAAAACAGTTATCGTAAACCAGCTTTACGTACAAATCATAACATCCAAAACGTACAAAGTAGAATCTAAGATATGCCTCACGAATCAAAGCATGTTCACCAAGACATTATCAAAAAATTTACATTTCGGAAGAATGGGCTAAATCCAAAACTTATCTCTTGGAAACTGCAAAGCTTGTTCCGTATAGAGCCGAGGATCAATTGGAAGCGAATGGGGGGATTCTTCGTAGTGTTCTGACTCTTAATCTACTTTCTGTGTAAGTGAAAGCTTAATACCTTCCTTAAATCAGGTGGTTCCTGAACGCCATGATCATTTTCGGGGAGAAGAACAAAACAAATGCCAAAAAGGAACCAAAGAATATCTTGATAACGTATCTCAGGGGGTCATGATCGACTACTTCTGAGGTAGTTTGTGGGGTTGACATGGCTGTTGCAAGTGGTAAGGCTTCTATTACTGCATCTGCCAGGTCTGTTATAAACGAAGGAGTACAACCAAGGGCAGGGACTCGGCCCCAATTCTCAATGCCAGATTCGTGGGCCAATTCCCTGTACTCCATATCAATTTCTTCAAGAGTCTCTATGTGCTCACTCACAAAGCTGGATAAAAAAAAAAAAAATAGATGTCAAATTAACTTACTATACTTCGAGAGAGAAATAACCAAATAATTCCCGGGGCCAGAAACAAAGTTAGGTACCTGACTGGAACAGCTAGGAGACTTTTCACGCCTTTCTGGCCAAGCTCAACAAGAACTTCATCAGTGTAGGGCTTTAGCCATTGCACAGGACCAACTCGACTCTGATCACCACCCGACCCCAAAATAAGGGAAAGAAAATCAGAAAACAACATAAAGTTGTAGCCATACGTGATAGACAACAACTGATGGTAGTTCTGAGAACCGAAAAAGGTAGAAAAGTAAAATGTAGGACTCAGAAAAAAGAGTTTTACAACCCACCTGGTAAGCAAGGGTATGTTCATTGTTAATTCCTCTAGATGTCAGCTCTTTCATTATTAAGAAGATGCACTCCTCCATTTGATCTTTGTAAGGATCTCCGGCATCCTCCACATAACTCAGCGGTACTCCGTGGGCACTGAAGAATATCATGACCTGAATTTCATACAAAATTAGCAACGCTTACCTGAGCTGTGAATTTCATGGAATAACCGTACAATGAAAGCATACGTTCAATAACAAAATCTATAAACCAAAGAGAGTGAAATTTAATTTCATCAAAAGAGCCATTTCTGATGAATTTAAAGCATATATTCAATAGAAGCATCAAGCGCACCTCTGCAGGCTCAGAAAAACTTTCTAGCTCTTTGGAAATCAAGTCGGCCATTGACTTAAGATAGCCTTCACGTTGATACCATGAGTTTATAATAGAAACAGGCATCCTTGATAGGTACAAGTCTTTCCTGCAAGATGGGCACTCACATTCAGAAAATTGACCATTGTAAACAAACATAAGTAGTTTCATAAACTGACAGCGAACTATCACCTGAAAATATCCCGGAGCACAGAAACGCTTGATCCAGTTGTAGAGATAGAGAACTGAGGGTATAGAGGCAGGACAACAAGCCTGGTTATTCTGTCCTTCTTAATCTGTCATAGATAATGTGGGAAACTGATAGTCATTTGGTCCATTCAATTAGAAGATGCCCCATGATGAGTAACTACAAATTCAATGACTAACCGATATAAACATTGGAGACTTTTAGGTTACAATCTATTGTCCCATATCCTTTACATTGCCTGGAACCAACGGCAAATATAAAAATATTACTAGGTTACTGAAATTTAAGACTCACTTGCTGAACTGCTTCCTCAGTAAATGGGTACCAATAACGCATTCCCACATATACATTAACAGGCAAGTCCTTAGATTCCAGAGACTTTTTGAGTTCATTTGCCTGTAACAAGCCACCTAAGTATGAGTAAATATAACAAAACGTACCTAACAAACCACCAAATATTCTCAAATGATACATTCTTGTAGAACATAATCAATTTTTTTTTTGGGTAAGGAAACAGGACAAGATTATACAAATAAAAACAAAAGATGACATTTCATCAGGCATGTTATGTATATTGCTCTACCTGCTCATCTGTAATTTTACGCAATGGTGAACCACCTCCTATAGCAGCATAACCTTCTTTGCTTTTTGGGGCTCGAAGCACAGAAATTAATTTCGCCAATGGTTGCTGGAGAAACCGAAACAACCTTGGGAGGCGAATGATATCCTGTCTCACACAACACGTGAATATGTTAGTAATGAGTGCATTAAGTGAACAACTCATGCTGACACCAGTAAGGCAAGGCACCAAGAGCAGATGAACATACCGGGTCGGCAAAAAGATTGAACAAAAACGGCTGAACATCATTAAGCGTCTCGGGTCCTCCAAGATTCAGAAGCAGCACTCCAACCTTCTCTTCCCCAGCATGGGAATGAGACTCTACAGCAGTCCCACCATAAGTGCATACACCCGCTGGACATAATACTTCTCCAACAGGGTTTTTCTTAGAATAATGTGATAATCCAAACATGTCATTTCCTTTATCACTCGCTGCAGAGCATGAAACTGTGAGCTGTTTCGAAATTTTCAATCCCTCGGATGAACGGCAAGAGGCAGATCCCGACCTACCACTAAAATTACATTTAGACGGTTAGTCAAAATCTCATCTTAGCTAGCTTAAATGAAAGTCTGAAACCAATAAACCAAAACTCAAACATAATTCGATTGCCATAATTCAGTTTTCCTGTTTGGCTGTCGTTAAAATGCTGAATTTCTGTTTGGTTGTCGTAAAAATGCAAACTTTTCTGTTTTGTTGTCGTAAAAATGCAAACATTTCTGTTTGGTTGCTGGGAAAATGCAATTTACACATATAGCCAAAATCTCAGCTTAGTCAAGCCAATAAACCAAAACCCAAACATAATTCGATTTCTGTTTGGTTGCAGGGAAAATGCGAACTTTCAATACAATGGAAACTGGATAGCCATACAATATAGAGCTCTCGCTCAAGATATTACTAGGATTTTCTCGCGCGATTAACTCTAAACACGAATCTAATTAAATAAAAGAGCCATTTACTGATCCACATTGCAAAACAAACCAGAAAAAAAATTATGATTTCGAGTGCTTACGAGGATAATCTACGATCTGAATGGGAGAGATTGATTTGGGGAAGAACGCGGGCGCCTGTGGCGGCGTCCATGGCGGTCGACGGCGGAAAAAAAAAGAAACCCAAAACTTTTGTCGAATCGTTGAAGAAGCGTAACGTCTTCAGCGCTTCCTTTTAACGAAGTCGCCCGACTCTAACCAACTCCACTACCTAACACACTCTCTCTCCTCTGAGATTTCTAATTTCCGTTGAGAATACGTGTCCGAAGAGTGCAACGTCCACGCGTACAAGTCCAACCAAAAAGGTGGTTGTCATAGGGTAGAATTATCTCTCATCCTAATTTTCATCTCCTTTCCTTTTTTTTATTTGAAAAATTATGGTTGAGTTACATTAATATTTTATATTCATTTATTAATAGCTAGAAGAAGACAAAAAGTAATATGTGAGGAAAGGCGAGAAAGGAGATGGAAATAGGAGCTAAGAGAATCCTACTCCGACTACCTTTATTTACCAAAGGCCTAAGATCAAGTGATCCGGACCGTTGAAATTTGATCTAACAGCAACAAGGAGATCCCTCTAAAGTTATAATAATTGTAACTGTTAGATCAAATTTCAACGGTCCAAATTACTTGATCCTGGACCTTTGATGGAAGAGATCCGGACCGGATCTCTTCCCATTTTTTTCGAGGGAGAGTCGACAGTCACGTGATAACACGTGCCGTAACGGTCGGGCTTGAGGATGGATCGAGGGTGGTTTGTGAATGCTGGTGTTAGACAATGAACCAAATTAAATGGGCTCGGCCCAATTGGACGAAAATCTCGCGGGCTTTTGAAGTGGGCTTCGACTTTGTACTACTCCGTACACTTAGGGTTAGGTGGCCTCAGCAGCTATAAATTAGTAGTTTCCTTACTCTCTCATGCCATTCTACTTCAATCTCTGCCAACTTCCACGAGTTCTATCTGAAACTCAAAGCTCCTTGCAATTTGGGTAATTAAATTTCATTTTTTATCTGATTTAATATTTATACCGTTTTAGTATCTGGGTTTTTGTTTGTGGATTATGATGTGATCGGGGCTCCATATTCGAGTCAACAGCAGGCGCCCGATTGGTGGCGACCCGACTGCCGCTTGGAGCCGATAGTACAAGTTCGTAGTGGGTGAAGATCCATGAAACCGAAAAACCAATTTGTTTCATGACACAATATCCACTGTACATTTTTCTAAATCTTTCTTCTTTTCTGTTTTTTTTTTTTTAAAAATTTTTTTTTTAATTAGGTTGGATTTATGAAAAATATTAAAATTTGTGAATGAATAAATGAGGGCACTCCAGTCAGACACGGGTGTTTGTTGCTAAATCCAATAACAAGCGACCTTTTGCATGGTGCCTAGAAATAGCTACTGTCACGATTGGAGGAAAGATGTATTTTTTCCACGCTTTCCTTCAAATTTAAAGCAGCTAAATCTTCAAATTTTATGAATAATTTGTTGGGTTTTGTGTTTTAAATCTAAATCTTGATTCTTTGTTAGTAAAAACATTGTGAAGATTCAGAAGATTTTAGCTTTTGGTGTTGCATTTGATGCAATGTAGCTGAAAGATAGACCTCTAATTTGATTAATCGCTATATTTTAATGAATAATTGTTGTTTGACTTTCTTAATATATTATTTTGAAATTAAATAATTTTCTTGGGAAATTTAATATACTGAATTATTTGAAATTGGGTAATTAATTTTTACCGTCAAATTTAATGAAATTTTATTGTGTCAGTCATCGATTGATTCATTACTAAAAAAAATAGGGGGTGTGCTATCTACACATCAGTCGATTTTTGTTATTTGATTTTCTTCAATTCATCTGATTCGACTATCGAAAATGAGTAGAATGTGTAAATAATAGTGTGTGGATGTCACATCGTAAAAATAATTTAAGAATTCTAATTCACCTAGGATAATAATCAGGTTGCCAAACTACAGGTTACTGATTTTAACGATGGAATTAGTCGATAAAAATGTTTACCCTTAAAACTGAATCACGTCCCGAGTATTTGAAATATATGGAATGGTAGATTAATTTGTTGGTCCTCGAAGGATTAATTTACCCAAAAAAAAAAAAAAAATTAATGAAAAATGTTTGAAAATTTTGAGTTTTAACTATAAAGACAAAGTAAAGGTAAAATGAATAGTATTAAGATTGATTTTTTAGTGTAAAAATGTGATTTTTCATTAAAATGAACAGTATCATAAGTTTTTCGTTAAAAGTTTCCAAAAAAATAAAAAAAATAAGGGGTGTGTAACACACTCTTTTTACTTCTTATACATTTTTGTTGATTTCTGTCATTTTGATTTTCTTCAATTCATTCGATTCGATGATAAAAAATTAGAAGAATGTATAAAAGGTAAAAGATGGTACGTGGATATCACACCCCAAAAACAATTTAAGAATTCTATTTCAACTAGGATAATAATCACGTTGTCAGACTACAGGTTACTGATTTTAACGATGGTATTGGTCGATAAAAATGTTCCGTCATATGGTGAATTAACCAAAAAAAATTTCGATAAGATTAGAAATCCTGTAAGTGAATAATAAGATTGAACGAGGATATAGTGAATGTGTTGGGAAGCTCTGTCCATACGAGTCAACAGCAAGAACCGGTTTGATGGTGCATTGACTGCCGCTTGGAGCCGATGTGAAATTGCCAGTAGAAGATAGCTTCAAATGCTCTTTGCTTTCATGCTACAATTTTTGGCTACATTCTAAACTACTCTAGTATACGAAATCGATAATTCAAACTAGTATACAGGATGGGGGATGCGGACGCTGGTGCAATGGGACGGGAACACTGATAATGTTTAAATCCGGAGATTTAAGTGACTGGATTCGATGCGTTGTTCATTCATCTGTTTGCAACTGCTATTTCAGTGCCCTTACGCAGCTGTTTTTGTGTCGTTGCAGGTTGCGGATTTGAGTGGTGAATATTTGAAGGATTTGCTGCATATTTGTTTTTTGTGCTACAACTTTCTTGTATTTTAAAACAATGAATGGTATCAAAATTGAGTGTCAACTATGCACATTTTGAGCAAGTAGCTATTGTCATATATGTTCAGTTTGACGCTTGAAATTTCGAATCATTTGAACAAAGGGGTTTTCTAGTATGTACCAGTAAGTATACACCATTGTTCTAAAAATTCCCGCCTAGCGTCTAGGCGGCGTTAGGCAGCTAGTCACTGTCCCGATTAATCCCTAGGTGTTTCAAAATTAAGAAATGACGTTTAGACCGGCTAAGGAGTCCGCCTAGCGCGCCTAGGTGCCTGCCTAGGTCACGACTCAATACAATCATGTATCTTTTTTAAGTATAGCGTCTTTTAGAACCTTAGTATACGCTAGTAACCTTGATTGTTCTAAAGATCCTTAGCATTCTATTAGGATTCAACAATCAACACTCTACTTATTGGTGCATAGTATATACCAAACATTTTAAAATTTTCGCATTTTAATGCCGAATCAATTGCAAACATTTCAAGTCAGCCGAGTCACTAGATAGAATCCACGAAATCTCCAATGCAGAATAGTTGCGGGATATGAGTGGCCGGTTAGTCCAGGTGTATGGTGCCAATCGACTCGACACTCGGTATCCTGCTACACCGTTATTCTAGAAAATCTCTGTGAGTGAAATTCAAGCCAAAAAAAACATCAGAGACTTGAGTCTGCTGCAGACAAAAGGGAAGTGCAGCTGCAGCAAAACATCCTCTTTCATTTCATTGGCACTAAAACTGAAGAACTCGTTATAGAAGGATACGAATTTATAAGATGAGGCTAACAGAACACGATCGCGATTCATTTAACCAGGTTTTGGTATACATTAAAACAAATGCCGAAAACTACACTCAGCCATCCTCGAATTGAAAAAGCAAATCTTTAAGACTAGAAAATCTCTAGGATTTTGCAGGCATCTCAAAAGCAACAAGAACAATCAAACGGACAAAGCGGAGTGTTTCCAGCATCTGCATTGTTGATTCTCAATTCATCTTCTGTATAAACAGCAAGACCATCCTGTGTTCTCTTTTTCGGCTGAGAAGACAGGTCCCCAAATCCGCCATCTCTAATCCCTTTATCCTTCTTCGTCGTCTTGAGCTTGTGCGGTTTTTCAGTCGAGTTTTCTTTTGGTTTTGTAGCCTTTCCAGTCCCGGTTTTCTTCTTTTTCGCTGCAAATATATCATCAATCTCAGAAGCAGGCTTCTTCGCGGAAGATGGAGACTTCTCGCCCTTCTCAGTTTCGGGTTTCTTCCTCTTTTTGGCAGATGTTTCATCAACCTCAGAAGTAGGCTTTTTCACCGAACATGGCAGCTTTTCCTCTTCTACAAGTGTATCATCTTTCACCTCTCTGGGAGCTTTTGATTTACTCTTTTTTCCCATCTTTTCAGATCCCAATTCCCAAACCTGCATCACATCCATATCATATTGCTGAGAATTGAAACAAAAAACAGAAATCTAAAAAGAAACATGAGATGTAAAGTTTCAAAAATCAGATGACTCAACAATTGGAAAACCCAGAAAGCAATCAAAACACAAAAACGAATGAAGTTGAAACCTCCTTTCTGGGAAATCTGTTCCTCAACTTTCCCAGCAACCAAACAGAAAATACTGAGATCTTTAGGGTTTCGATTATCAAAGAGCTCAATATCTTTAACAAAGCATCAATTTTTGAGAATTCGACAACTCGTTCAAAGCAATCGAGGATTTTGGGAACGAAAGCAATCGAAGCGACGGAAGCAGATATTTAATAGTAAAGGTAGATGCACCGAGAAAAAAATTGGAGCTGAGAAGAGCTAACCTTTAGCTTGCGAAGAAACGGTGAGAGAGAGTGAGTCGCAGAAAACCCTAGCTCGATGCGTTTGCAGGGAAGCCCTGAGACTAAACCCTAGGACTAGAAACGAGCTTTGTCAGAGAGAGCGGGACCAAAGTATAAAACTAGGACTATGTAAATTTCACTAATAACCCCTATAGTTTACTATAATTTTCATTTTCGTCCTTGTAGTTGTTTAGTTGCATTTATGTCCCTGAACAATTAAACGAAGAAATTCCAACTTGTTTTTCAAATGGTTTGTCTGCGGTGGTTTGGCTTATCGAGTAGTCTGAAATTTTAAATATTTTTTATTGTTCGATTGCTTACAATTAAGTCGTCTCAGATTATTGAAGAAAAATTATTTCAAATAAGATGTGCACAAAATAGATGGAAAACTAATTTAACGGATTGAACTAAATCGAAAACAAAGCAAAACTACAAAGATGAAAGGTAACAAAAAAACTACGAAGACGATAGAGTAACTACTATTAGTGCAATTTTGGGTTTTTATTGAACTATTTGTTATTAAATTAAGCTGTAACTCCCAAGATTGTGTTTTAAAACTAATTATGGGTTAATTTGTCAATGATAATCATCTTTACTAATAAGTTGCAGCCGAGATTTCTCATGTTCAATTTCGCAATGACAAGTTCGAAATCAAATTATTATGATAGAGCATTGTGTAGCTTAGCTCGAAAGATTTAAGAAAATTAAAAGGAAAGAGTCACAAGTAAAAAATGTGCACACTTAACTCCAAACAAAGTGTGACTTAAAACTGAAGCATATGATAGCGTAAGCCTTAACAGAAGCTCCATCTGGTTTTCTTTCGAGTAACATTTCCCAACCATAAAGATGCCACAAATAAAAGAATTGTGACAACAATTCAGTACTTCCTTGTTTTTAAGGTATCAACATACAAACAACAGAGAGTATTTAATCCTTAAGAAACACCGCAGATCGCAGCTAGCGTTTGACTTGTTCATTCAATATGTGAGAGACCCCCACCTTCAGCCTCTGTCCTACAGACAAGAACAATCGGCAAAAAAAGAAATATATACATGCATCAGTTCACTTGACAGGACATGAAATTCTAGGGTTGGAGTTGTACTGATAAAGCGCCATGCCAAAGAAAATACAATGTTCATGAAGCGAGATTTAATGACGCCTGCTATGTCTAAATAAAGGAGTCATCAACATTTTACGATTCCACAAGGATAACGAAGACTTACTTGTGATCGGAAGGATTTGGCCTGAGTTCGTAAACAATTGTTGCGACAACATCCCTCTTCAACTGTTCATCGTAGACAAGAAAAATGTATTATTTGCCGAAGTAGCACAACAAAATCTGCTCGTATGGAATGAAATTACCTTTGTAGCTTCGCCTTTAAAGCCAATGTACTCTATCTTAGTTGTATCACCACCAAAACTATCGGGAAAATGCAATGTGATGCTGGCCACGTTTTGAAATTTGGAATATCTGATTAAGTGCACATAAGTAGTATCAGAAGGATAGTTGATGGTTTAAACGGATTACCTTCGGTGCTGTCAGTTTGAAAAGGAATAAGATTTCCCCTCAATTTTTACAGGTATCATGTTCTCAAACATTACAAAACATGATCTTTGTAGTACAGGAGGCTATAAATAAATACCTTGTCTGGTACTCCAACGTTCCTTGGAAATTTTCGACCAGATCCCACTCCTTAAAACAACAAGAACACATGTTTCAAAGCTGAAAAGTTGAACTTATCAATTAGCTTTCCAACAAGCTAGTACGAATGCAATACCTGAACAGCTTGCATTCCTTGAGCATCTGAAAAGTCAATGCCTTCTTTGTTGATGAACCTAATTCAAGCAATGCAGTTCTAATTTTAGTTTTTCCAAATATATGAAACGAGATGAAGTGAATATTGGACATCCATCAAAGGCTGTTTCAATAGATATTTTCTGAGAAAACTCATACAGGGCTACGCTCACGATCACTACTATATAATGAAAAGAACGCAAAAATTCCCTGCATATTCCAAGTTAATTCCAAATCATAGGCACTGACTACATAAACATGAAATGGATGAGACAAGAAAATATGAATTTTATGCAGTACATTAAAAATTACCAATGAGTTTATTTGAGTAAAACGAATTATCACTTAAATCCTCATCATTCTAACTACACCAATATAAGAAGGCCTTGCCTTAGGTAGAAGATATAAACGGTCAAACTTACGCCCTCATCTTGGAAGGACTTGTTCCATCAACACCACCAACAACTGATATGCTCTTGATCTTTACATCTGATGTAAATCTATAAAAATATAAATGAGGAAAATATAACTCAGTTAGATGTATGTAACAACATCAGCGAATACTAGGTTCTAATAAAATCTCTGCAGAAACAAGCAATGACAAGTTAAAATAGAAATACATCCTCAAGATCATGACTTGTATCTCCTACGGATTTCACAGAAATGACAAACCATTCAAGAAACACGAAAGGGAGCCATGAGTGCACGACAAGAGGATAATTATAAAATGATGCACATATTAAGTTTCACGTTTTGGAAGAACCTGAAGATGCTACTGAGGTTAAGTTCCTTACTCAAACTCATACAGACCAGATTATGGAGAATTAGGCACATGCTACCATTGAAATTGAACGGAAAGATGGGTAAAACTACTGAACCACTGGATCTACCTGTCCCCATCCATTTCATGTTCATGCAGTCAATAACTCATGTTTAAAAGACAACATATAAAACAACAAAAAATGGGACACTCACGGAATGTAAACAAGTAACTCAGGATCACCCTCATTGCTCTCCAAGTGTCCCTGTAGCAGAAAGTAGGATCCAATGAGCCTTCTTACGCCTATAAATTCAAACATAAATTACCACCAAAATATATGGTAAACCTTCAATCAGTAACTTCCTAAACTTGTGCTACAATATTGTCATGACTTATCAATCTCAGATTTCATTTATAAAAACTTATGAAGTTGGGATTAATACATTAACAATGACATCTACAAATAATGTTCGTGAATCGCTCCATTGTTTCGCCCACAGGAAAGTGTTCAAAACACCTTCAGAAAAAGAAGATAAAACAAACAATCATATCCCTTACCCCACTAGAATTCAGTCTTTGCTCCCAAGCTTTGAAAACCGACTTGACGCTTCCAGGAACCGCCTCATTCAAAGCAGTAACCTACAACAACACAATTTGAAATCCTTTCAAGGAGGGACCATGGTGCATACTGATGATTATAATCCAAACAGAATTCCGCTGAAAGTGGCATCATGTCAACCAGCAAACACAAGCACCAACGAAACACGCCATTTACAGAACAATTAAGTGTGAGAGTATTCCAAAGTATCAACAAACCCTCATCAGAAATCACCAAATACTCGTCACAAAGCCACCCATACAGAAATTGGAAAGCCCAACAAACCCCCATTTCATAATTTTCCACTACAATCATGAAATCCATACACAACAAACGCAATGCTTACTCAAAACGCTAGTAAGAGAAAGAATTTCAGCTCAACGGGTTAATCCGAGTCACTGATCTTTCAACTAAAAATTTCCATCTGGGTACTTTCAGATGAACCCAAAAAATATAAAATAGTAAGCAGATTGCAAACACACCCAAAAATCACACATATAGAGCAGCAGTTTGATAGCTCATACAGTTAAAAAAAACGCAGGAATAGTAAAATTAAGAGCGAGCAAAGGAGAAAGGCAGAGAATTTGGACTTTGGGGAGGTCGATATGCTCATAGAGAGTCCAACCGGACGAACAATCATGATCTTCGCAGCTGTGGTCGTGCAAGCAAGCCATCTCCCTTTTCCTCGATCACTGAACTTCTCACAAGAAATAAACGAAAGACGAAGGAAGAAGAAATAGAAGCAACCAGATATAGAAGCCGAGCCGAGCCGTCGCGTTTTTAAGACTAAATTACATTTTTAACCCTGTGGCGAATTTCATCTTCCCGTAGAAGTTATAGCTTCGTTCCAAGGAGCAGACTCCAGACCTTGAGGCGCCGGCGCAGGTCCTCGACGCAGGGGCGTCGAGACGAGCGAGTCGCTTTGGGGAGGAGTAACTCGTCAGTCAGTGAGTCGGTGCAATTCCGAGTCCAATTATATCGCTGACTCAGTTTCCTATTTGAATTGGGATTCTCGATTTCCTATTTGATTTGGGATTTTCAGTCTCCTATAAATTGTGATTTTCGTAACCCTAATCAGAAATCACACCTCTCATTCTTTCCTTTCGCCTGAGAATTTCTTCTCCCAAGCTTAAGGTAAATTTTTCCACCCTTTTAGTTTCTAGAGAATAATGGCGAAGGACAACAATGGCTACAAGGACACCGATGACAAGCTGCTGCGGGCGAAAAGGGTTAAGAACAAAGCCCCAGCCCCTGTCCAAATCACCGCAGAGCAACTCCTCCGCGAGGCGCGTGAGGGTCAGGAGGGGGAAATCCGTCCTCCCGAACAGCAAATAAATGACGCTACCGAGCTTGCTGATTTTCGCCTCCGAATGCGCAAGGGATTCGAGGACCAAGTCCGGCGCCAAAAGCAGAATGCCCGCGTCTGGATCAAGTATGCTTGGTGGGAGGAGTCCCAGAAGGAATTGGACCGTGCACGCTCTGTTTGGGAGCGGCTGCTTGAGGTAGATTATCGAAACCACACCGTCTGGGTCGAGTATGCCGCGATGGAGATGAAGAATAAGATGATCAACCATGCGAGGAATGTGTGGGAGCGTGCTGTGCAACTCTTGCCGAGGGTGGATCAGCTCTGGTACAAATATATTCACATGGAGGAGATGATAGGGAATGTGGCTCGGGCTCGGGAAATATTTCGGAGGTGGATGGATTGGATGCCGGAGCAGCAAGGCTGGATCGGATTCATCGAGTTTGAGCTTCGGTATAATGAAGTAGATCACGCGAGAGCGATTTTTGAGCAGTTCGTACAATGTCATCCAAAAGCTGACGCTTGGATTCGGTATGCCAAGTTTGAGATGAAGAATGGTGACCTTGCAAGGGTAAGGGATGTGTATCAGACGGCAGTGGATATGCTAGACAATGCTGAGGGGGCCGAACAGTTGTTTCTGGCTTTTGCTGAATTTGAAGAAGGGTGCAAAGAAATCGAGCGTGCAAGGAGTATTTATAAGTTAGGGCGCGATCGTATACCAAAAGGAATGGCTGCTGCTTTGTATAGGATGTTCGAGGAATTTGAGGAGCGTTATGGGGACAGACAAGGGATCGAGGATGCAGTTGTGAACAAGGCAAGGTTCAAGTACGAGCAGGAGGTTAGGAAGGATCCTTTGGATTATGATGCCTGGTTTGGTTATATAAGGCTAGAAGAAAATGCAGGGAACAAGGAGAAGATTAGACGAGTTTATGATCGAGCGATTGCCAATGTACCACCGGCTCAAGAAAAGCGGTATTGGCAGTGCTACATTTATCTATGGATCAACTATGCATTGTATGAGGAGATTGATGCTTGCGATGAGGACCGTGCACGCGCTGTTTATAGAATGTGCCTTGAACTGATTCCTCATAAGAAGTTTACATTTGCAAAAATGTGGATTCTCGCAGCCGAGTTTGAGATCCGACAACTGAAACTCGAGTCTGCACGTAAGATACTTGGTACTGCAATTGGCAAGGCAGCTAAAGGCAAGATATTTAAGAAGTACATTGAGATTGAGTGGCAACTATGTAATGCTGATCGCTGTCGCAAACTGTATGAAAAGTATCTGCATTGGTCGCCGGAAAATTGCTACGCGTGGATCAGGTATGCAGAGTTTGAGAAAAGAATTTGCGACACAGAACGAGCCAGATCGGTTTATGAACTTGCCATCGGCCAAAAACAACTCGACAAGCCCGAATTGCTGTGGAAGTCATACATTGACTTTGAACTAGCAGAGAGAGAGTTTGAGAGAGCTAGAAATCTGTACGGGCGCCTATTAGAACGGACCCGACACGTTAAAGTCTGGATCAGTTACGCAGCATTCGAGGCATCGGCTGTGGTGGGAGGAGACGGAATGCGCTCAGAAGATGTTATTGAGCAAAAGGAACAATGCATTCAGCGCGCCAGAAGGGTTTTCGAGAGAGCGTCGGACTATTTTAGGACTTCAGCACCGGAACTTAAGGAACAAAGAAGTATGCTGCTAGAACAATGGCTGAACATGGAGAAGGAGTTTGGGGATTTCGGTGATGTTACGTTGGTGCAAGCGAAGCTGCCGCGGAGATTGAAGAGGAAGAGGCCAATAGTTATTGAAGATGGTGGTTCTGCTGGGTTTGAAGAATACATTGATCATCTTTTTCCAGAAGAAGCTCTTAACACGAACTGCAAGCTCTTCGAAGCTGCCTACAATTGGAAGAGGCGAAAAGATTCTTCTGCGGAGGATGGGGACGATAAAGAAACATAGTACATTGTATGTTTCGGGTATCATGAGAATCGTTTGGAAGTGATTTTAATTTTAGACTTTTTTTTTTATTAAAGCACTTATAAAAAAATACTTGAGTGGTTTTTAAAGTTTTTATTAAGAGTATTGTTATTCTTAGTTTCATATTATGTTTTTATACCATATTTTCGTATTATCTTAGATTGCATTTGATGTAAACAATCACATCATTTAAATTAATCAAATTTTTAAATTTAATTTATTATTTAATAAATTAATAATTAAAAAAAATTAGTTAATTAAATAATAATAATATAGTATAAAAATATGATATGAATGAAATTACTCTTTTAATAAAAATATTTTCGGAAAATGCATTTTTAATACTTGAAAATTTTTAAAAGGTACTTTTAAATCAAAAAGTTCGTTTAGAAGTATTTTAAAATATATTTTCATGTAAATATTTTGAAATCAATTCTTAGTAAAATTAGAAGAAACATATCGATAATATTTTTTATAGAAAACACTTGAAATGTTTTTAAAACGAAAAAAACATTTCTTTAAAAAGTGATTAACTCATTTTGAAAGCTAACGTGTTTTTGCTTTTGGATTCATATCTTCCTAATGCATCAAGCAACGTATAATTACAATCAACAACAATAATACAAGATTTTTTTATAGAAATTTACTAAATTCATAGCACATCGGCAAATGCGAATTGCAGCCTTTCGAATAGTATCTAAAAATTTACTAAATTCACCCAAAAATCTCTAAGCACACGCACACGGATTATCCACCACCACGTCATCGTCCCCACTCCGAAACGCCAGGTAACCAATCGCCAGCCCCAAAACGATGGCCACGAACACTCCGCCGTTAAACGACATGATCGCCAGCATAATCATGTACCCGATCGCCGCGTTGACTCCGAAAAGCACGCTCTCCGCCAGCCTCCCCGCCGAGAACCTACCTCCGGCGCCGCCGAGCTTGGCACTGAGCAGCGGGGCCCGGATCGGCGCGTCGGACGAGGATTTCAGGGAAGATGAGGAGGCCGCGCGCTTGATGCGCACGCGCAGGTCCTCGAGGTACTGGTAGAAGGCAGGGACGAGAAGGCAGGCGAGCAGCGTGAGGGAGTAGCTCGTCCACGTGTCGGTTTTCCACGAGTCGAAGAGGAGCGTTACCTGCCGGCTCCAGTAGAAGGTCATGTGCATCATCTTCTTCGATTTCTAGAGAGAGAAAGTAGAAGCAGCGGATTTTTGGGGGATTTTTGGAGAACAAGACTCGCGAGAGACGGGTAAGAAATTTAGAAAAATGAAAAGTTTGGTCCGTTTGGTGTGTAGTACTACTACATTGTTAATTGTTTGGTACGAGATGTGCGTTGGGATGTACCCTTGGAGTTGTTATTATTTACGGTTTTGTCTCCATCGGTTTCTAGACGTCTTTTGATTCTGTATGATTAACAGTGTTTAGAGGGGCTGATTTGGAATTTAGAAAATATGGGGCCCCGCTAAGTATTTTGGCTTGATGGCAATTTTGTCCTAAGGAGAAAAAACCCAAAATGCAGTACAAGGATTGAAGATGGTAAAGAAAGTAAACGAAGGCCCAACGTAGTTTCTTCCCTTTCTCTCCAAAAGCGAGAGCAACTTGTCTGGATCGGATTTATTACTATTATAACGTTTTGATGTTGTTTGTATTTTTTTTATATAACATTGACTTATTAGATCAGGAGGTCACAAGATAGGAAATTAGCTTTATGCAAGTCCTCTTGTAAATGGCAAGTTTTGCTATTTTGATCTCTTCAAGTGCCTTTTTAATAAGATCAAATCTTTTCAAGTTGGATTGTGGTATTATGAATGTAGTCTCACTTGTTCCAATCCAATATATTCAATCAAAACTTCTACATCAAAGGAGACTAGGCCTATTAAGTCTTACAATTTTTTTTTTAGTACACAGATATTTTTACATTAAAGAGAGAGAGTTCGACTAAGTCACACAACGGGCAGCCTAATTTGGTATCGAATTCGCCATCCACGAGATTCGAACTTAAAACCTCTCACGTCCTATTAAGTCTTAGATTTTGATATGCAGGAAGTACTAACCTAGGGTAGAGATCCACTTTGTATCTAATTGTCCAGAGCTCAAGGATCGGGCAATTTGGACTACTCAAAATTGAATCTGATGGTCCCTATTAACTCATTTCACTAACCCACCTCACAAATCAAGGACTCTTATTTCTCTCTTTCACACAAACCAAAGGCACGGATTTACTGTCCTTAGACTCGGAGCACTAAATTCTAGAGAGGAACCAACCTTATCTTCTTCTTGCTCTCTTTAGATGAAGCAAATGCAATTATTTAGGTGAATAGTAAATAAAAATTAGATAGTACAAACAAACAAAATTTGAATGATGACTTTCAGCGGATGGCCATCAAGAGTGAATTGTAACTTTGCTCGCTATTCTACAACAAATTTTTCAATGTACTTAGTATACAAAATCAAATGTTATTATATAATTGGAGTATCACGCTTCATGTTTCAAGCATGTTGAATTCTCTCATATTCAACAATCCATGAATTTCTTGATTGTCTAGGAATTTGAGTCACAATATACAATTGCTTTATGGGTTTTTTTCTTTCTTTTTTTTTTCTTTTTTCTTTTTCTTTTTTTGTTTTTGTATAAAAAGTTGCTTGATGGTTGGAAAAACACTTGGACTTTATTTTCTAATAAATCATTGTATTTTGAACAAAGACACATAAAAAGCAATTGTAGAATACACACTTAATCAAGTACACCTAATTATCTAATATTTATATTTATATAACATTACTAATTTGATAAGGAGTGTGATATTCACACACTCCTTTTTACTTCTCACACATCCTTTTAACTTTCAATCGTCGGATTAGATGAATTGAAGAAGATCAAATGACAAAAATCAGCAAGAGGTGTGTGAGAAGTAAAAAGTGATGTGTGGATCGCACACCCCATTTGATAAAGATATCACAACATATATATATATACACACATGAAGGAAAGAAAATACCCTTTCAAAGAAGATTAATAGATATGCCTAGCTTGCGAGTCATCAGTTGATTGTCATTGTTCATGTCCTTTGAAGATTATCTGAATTTTGAAAAAAGAAAAATAAGCAAATTAAACAAATATGATGATAGCATACACAAAAAAAGTGGTTGAAAAACTTCTTGCTCCACCTCTTTTCGATCCATATTTTACTGTTCAAGACATCTAACCATTTCCTCCTTGTTTTCTTATTATACATGAGATCACCTAAAGCCTTTGCAGCGAGAGGTAAACCTTTGCATTTCTTCACAATTTCTTCACAATATCTTGACTGATATCTTCAAATGGCTTAGACTCATATACTTTTATATCATCAAACACCATATGATTGAAGATTGATAAACAATAATTTAAGTTTTGCGCTCGTCTCTCCTTGTTGGTAGACAATCCATGGCTATGACCGGTCGTCTTTCGTTCTCGTGGTGGTGTTCGGTCACATAGATTCCTTGGACTAGCTTACTAGCCCAATGACTTGATCTTCTCATCTTTTAGTAGGCTCTCTATAACCCATGGGCACAATAACTACATATTCTAACGGATCTACAAGAATCTTATGTTAACATGATTGAAAACCAAACGAACTCAAATAAAATAACATGAAAAAAAAAGAAAAAAAACTAAAAGCGAAAATAATAAAAGAAAGCTGAAGCACAAACAACTTCCTGCATGTCCTAACTTTTTGGTAATCTTTTGCTTCATATTAAATTTTTGAGTGTCAAACATTGAATTAGATGAACCCAACCCTACCACTCACCCACCAGGCAACTCATGCAAGTGAACAAATGTAAATCAAACGACGTTGATAAAGGTGTCGTTTATGAAGTAACGAGAAGGCGTGAGAACGCAGTGACGTGGACAGACAGTTGGAATGTGAGACGGCGCGCAGACGATCCCAACGGTGACCTCCCGCCAAGCCAAACTCACAGAAATATAAGAATAATCCGAAACCGAAAAACGCAGAAAAATAAAAAATCCGATACGAAACAAACCGATTTAACCCGAATCTGAAAATGGAAGTCAAATTCAAAGACGAAAAGAAATTGGAGCAGTGATTGGAGGAGCTCCACAAGGACGTTTCCAAGAAGCAGAAGTTCGAGGACGCCGTCGCCGCTCTTACTTCGCTGCTCCGGGGCCACTACTCCTCCGCTTCTCCGTCGCTGCGGAAACTGTCCTACGGCGTCGTTTGACGGGATGCCACCGTGTTGAAGACACGGTACACCTCCCCGTGTTTCTGGGCCGCCGGACTTGCCTGCAAGCACACTTTTCATCCTCCTTGCCTAAAGCCATGGCTGGTAATTCGAATTTTTCAACATTTGCTGTATTGCTAATGTATCTCATTGGTTGTGTTCAATTCGAATTTGAAGTGGCTGATTGACTGGGGTTTTTGGGTTGTTTTGATTGTGGCAGGATGAGCACAATTCTTGTCCGATATGCTGGCATGAGCTGCAGACGGATGATCATGTGTACGAGAACTGGAAGGAGAGGGAGAATGAGGCCGAAGAAGACAGAAAAGGAGCTGCGAATGCGATTCGAGGTGGTGAATACATGTATGTTTAATGTTTAGATGATGACATTTGCTTCAACAATTGTCAAATTTGCAGCTTCATTAATAAATTCTTATTCAGTCCATCACATTAAGCATGTCTCTGAGTGTGTTTTGATGTGAGCCTGTTTTGAAATGCTTTCAGAATTGCTCAAAGTGCGTTCGGACAACTTAAACTGTTATAAATGCATCTGTTGTTGTGAGCTATTTGTTGAGTTTCTTTGCTTGGAACTCAAGTACTGGCCTTTTTCTTAAGACAAGGCCGAGGTGGTAGAGAGCTAACCATTTATTCCAGGTTCATGGCTTTTATTCCAGGTCGCCTAACTATACTATACCCCGAACTTCGTCTTAATAGTGGTTAATTCGTGTATTTCGGAACATTTTTCTTTTGTTGGAAAGAAGTACGATATTCATTAGCGTTATGAGAGAATACGTACAAGAGAGGATGGGGTGCACCATTGAAAGGGGAAAGGGGACCTCAGCAAAAACTTTGTCAGGGATTTCAACCCAACCGAAGGAGAAAAGAACTCTACACGCCACAATTACATAGTATGACTATCCTTTACAAGGAGATCTACAATCATGTAAGCTCCTCAAACCAAACTACGTCCATGTGAAATGCACTTAGCTTCCCTGTTCACATGATTGTGTTTGACCTGTTGAAATATGGCCATGAAGGATCATTAAGCGCAGGTCCGAGCAATGAGGAGTCAGCAGAGGAATGCTTTGAGGAATCACTTTCCAGTGCCTGCAAGTTCTCATGGCTTATTTGTGGGGAAGATTCAGTAATGGTATGTTGATGGTCGACATCACGCTTTTAGGTTCTTCCGAATCCCTGAAACGATAGGTAAATTACCTATTCAGCAACATCTCTATGATATTGTCCTAAATTTAATTTTCCTAAGAAACAACCAAATAATGTATATTAAAGCCAAACAACAAACCTCATGAGAAACCTGAAGGTGACCTCAACTAACGCTCTTTAATTTGGCTCACCTTTGCTCAAGTCTTACTATTTTTTGCGAAAACTTGAGCAACTAAGATAAGAAAATTATGCGCCGTGGAAATTTGATATCAAATTTGGTACGTACGTATGAACAGTTACTAAAAAGTGCTTCATAAATCAGTAAGATGAACGCATGATATGTTTCCTAGATGGTTTATTGATATCACTACTTTCGTTCAGTTGTTCCACAAAGAAATTAGAAATGAGCAGCTAAAGTTAAATAATCCTTGAAATATGTAAAGGAAGACAATTACCTTTTAAAAGAAGATTAATATGTATGCCTAGCTCGCAAATCACCAGTTGATCCACATTACTCGTATCTTTCGAAGAAGAAAAATAAGAAAATTAAACAAATATGATGATAGCATACATACATGTGTAAATAAGATAGATAGAGCTCAATTACCGGTATTCTGAGATTTTGATGTTTGGGATGTGAGAAATCTTGGGCCACTCCTCTCCACTGCCATGTTTACAGCGCTCTGAAAGACTCGGACACACCCCGATGACAAGATCCTGCAGTGGGGTTTTGCAGAGGAAGTCTGGCAGTGTTTTTATGCCTTTACAGTAACTAATTTCTAAAGAGGAAAGGCATGGCATGATTGAAATTTCTGAATCCTCTTTGTTCCATCCTTCCACGCCTACTTCCCACTCCTCCAACGCTGACATGGAACGAATTTCGAATTCTTTCAACTTTGGAAAAAATGAGGTGGATGATGATGATGTCAATGACGTTTCATCTGAGTCAACTATTCCCAAAAATTCACCACCAATCTTTTCCACCTTCTGCATACACCACAGAGTCAGCTTTTCAAGGTAGGGCAATTTCCCAAGAGGAGGCAAAAACTTGCATTCACTCCATTCATACAGAAGGACGATTCTTAAGTTGTGCAAAGACATCATCCAATTGGGGCAGGTGGTGCCTGAATGATAAGAAATATCTAAGGATTCCAGATTGTCGTGCGGTCGTAAAGCATTTAGTATTTCTATTGTGCTCTTTGTCTGCTTGTATAAGACATTCTTAGAATTAATTTCAAGATGAAATAATTGCTTCAAGTCCCACAACTGTGCCTTCTCAAGCTCCCTCTCGTCGTTCACATTCCCCTTCAATTTTATGGTGAGACTGCCCTCAAGGTTCAAGACTCTCAGATCTCCCACTTGTAATGCTGCTCTGTCTTCATCCTCACCACGAACCACAACACACTCATCAATTCTTTTCAATTTTTTTAATCTGAGAATTCCTTTTGGCAAGTACTCCAGCATATGACAGGCCTCAACATACAGGTGCTTTAAGCTAATCAACTTTCCCATGTTATCAGGTAGTTTTTCAAGTGACCAGCAACCAGTGAGGCTCAAGGTATACAAATTGTACAACTCACAGATACTGTCCGGCAATATCTTCAAATTATGATTCCATGACAAATCAATATGCCTCAAATGTATCAATTCACCAATTTCCTTTGGGACTTCACTTATGCCACAGTCACTCAAATTTAATGTCCTAACACATTTCAATTGTAGAATAAAGTTTGAGGCTATCTTACCAGAGGATGAACCAAAACATGAGAGCGAACGTAGGTTTTTGCAATTGTCATATGCATTAGAAGGTGGGAGTGGCAGCGACTCACCATGTTTTGACCAAAAGGTGAAGGTCAAATGACGAACCTTTTCACCCAAACCCTCTATTTCATTGGCAACATCCGCATCAGTGACCAAACATTCATCCTTGGTGAGAGATTGCACAAAGTCATGAACAATATCATGCATTTTGCAACCTGTAATTTTACCACTAACACTGTCTTTCTCCAAATCTTGAAAAAAAGACCGTGCTACTAAGTTATCAAAAATTCTTTGACCAACTTCTCCCTCATCTTTATTCCCCTTTGAATTAAGATAATCTTGTGCCATCCAAAGATTAATCAACTCATCCCTCTCAAACTCATGATCTTTAGGAAAACAAGCACAATACAAAAGGCAACTTTTGACTGCTGGGACCAAATCATAATAACTTAGAAAAAGTGGTTGAAAAACTTGTTGCTCCACCTCTTCTCTATCCCATATCTTACTATCCAAAACATCTAACCATTCCCTCCGTGTTTTCTTATTGTGCATGAGACTACCTAAAGCTTTTGCAGCGAGAGGTAAGCCCTTGCATTTCTTCACAATATTCCTACTAATATCTTCAAACGCCTTGGACTCTTCTACTTTTGTATCATGAAACGCCATGCGATTGAAGATTGATAAACAATATTCTTCACTCAACTTTTCCAAATCGATCTTGTCCCTTGCTCTCATCACATCAACAACATCGTGTTGTCTTGTGGTCACCAATATTCTACTACCATGAGCAACACTTTGAATTAATGATGCCCTTAAGTTTTCCCACTTTTTTTCCCAGTTTTTTTCCCACTTTTTACGATCGTGGATCCACACATCATCTAGGACAAGGAGAAACCTTTTGTCCTTGATGGATGTTGACATGCGTTGCAAGACATTATTCAACTCATCCGAGCTTGAAGCATCGTCACCGCTTATAGCTTTGGCAATCTTAAACTCATCAAAAGGATCTGAGACACAAACCCACACTTTCTTCTCAAAATAGGCTTCTACATTTTTATCATTATAAACAAGTCGGGCTAGAGTTGTTTTTCCCATTCCTCCCATCCCTATAACAGGGATGGTAAGAAGCCGACTCCGATCTTCTCTACCATTACTCAACAACTTTGTTATCAGATTGTCTTTCTCCTTTTCTCGACCAAATACCTCTGACAAGACGACAAAAGACGAAGTCTTCTGCCGTTCAGGTAATTCTTGAATGCCTCTTTCTATGTGTTGAAACCCATACCTTTTTCTTTGCTCATCGATCCTACTTAGTTTACCATTTAGATCTTTTATCTTACTCGCAATCTCACGGCGAAAAATCACCTCTTTGGCTTTGCCAAAACAAAAGCAGCTAGGGGAGACAGAGAAAGTTACCTTCTTCTTCTTCTTCTCGGGAACAGGAGCATTTTCACCTTCTCGTTCTTGCTTCTTAACCTGTTGTCTCAGCATGTCAGTGTTCCACTCGTCCAGCACGTC
Source organism: Pyrus communis (assembly GCF_963583255.1). Taxonomy (NCBI): domain Eukaryota; kingdom Viridiplantae; phylum Streptophyta; class Magnoliopsida; order Rosales; family Rosaceae; genus Pyrus; species Pyrus communis. The sequence goes on from NC_084817.1 coordinate 2,593,884, forward strand.
CACCATCTGCAAGGATATGTCTTTGAGCCGATCCAACCAGATCCTCACGCTGGCGTCCTTGACTTGCCTTTGCTCTGCATCTTCCAGAACGGCTTGAATAGCTCTGAGATTGTCAGCAAATTCTTCAACATCTTCCTTGGCGTTCAAAACAAGTTTCACCCCTCCGTCAACGTACTCGTAAACTGTTGAAAACACCCGATCCAGTACCATGGAAATGATTCCGTCAGCCATTTTTTCAGCGTCCGGAATCTGTTGACACTAAGTGGAAAAAGAATGAAGATGAAATGCAGAATGGTTTGTTGCCTCTCTCCTGTCCAGCTTATACGACTATTCCAAGTCAATCAAGTCAATTAATAAAGTGCAGTGAGTGGTTAGTGTGCTGTCATTACTCTGTGGAGGCCAGCTCCATCTCACTCCGCATAAATAAAGTAATCATGTGAAAGTTTACAACAAAAAAAAAAAAGTAAAAAGTAAAAAGTAATCATGTGAAAGTCTACCAAAAAAAAAAAGTAATCATGTGAAAAAGAAAAGGAAAAAAAAATCATCAAGCCTTCGCTACCCTATTATTTATAAACGACAAGCGTTCAATTATTACTTGGTAATTTGTATTAAAACACTAGCTCTGTTTTTTGGGCATCAAAAGGGGATTCGAATCATGTTCGTATTATATTGTTTGATTAATTTTTATTAGTTATTATTTTTGTTTAATTTTAAGTTAAAAATTAAAATAAGTTTTAACCATACAATGTATAATAAATAACTAAAATGTGAAAATTTCTAAGGGCTTGTTTGGTATCTTACTTGAGTTCAACTTTTTTAACTCAAAAATACTTTTTGAGTTTTAGGCTTTAAATTCTTGTTTAGTAGGATCCTTTTTAAAAATTAGATTCAAAACTAACTTAAAAATGTAAATTATTTCTTAAAAACATTAAAAATGAGTTTTTAAAATTTTCCTCCTCTTTTCTCAACATCTTCTTTGCTCCTTCCTAACCCTCTCTTTTTTCTCTCCCAACCCTTTATTTCTTCTCTCCCCACGTCACACCTCGTCTTCTCTCTCTCCTCAGCCTTTGTCTTGTCTCTCTCTCTCATCAGTATCTTTTTCTTCTCACTCCTCACCTTCTCATCGTAAATTTTTTGCTCTTTCCTTATCCTCCTCCTGTCTTTCTCTATCCTCGCCAACTATTTCCTCTCTTTTCTCTTTCCCAATTCTTTCTCTCCTCCAATTTTTCTTCAAGGAAGTTTGAATTCAAACTAAAAAAAATTATTTTTAAAAATTCAACCAAACAGATTTTTAAAAATTTGAGACTTAAAATAAAACTGTTTTTAATTAATGTTATTTAAAAATTATTTTTAGGAACAACTAAAGTTTTTAAGTAAGATACCAAACAGGTCATAAGATTTTTACAATTTAAATCTGAATGGGGATTCAAATCCCTGTTTTTGAAGTTTACGTCGGCACCGCTTGTAACCATTTGTTTATTAATCATATGCACCGTTTCCGATAGAAAAAACAGTAGCTCTGTTTTTACCTTTTATTTTTTTATGTGTAAATTTTCAGCTGGAGCTTGCTTGGTATTGTAAATGGTCTTTGATCGTTGGTTGGATTGTGCAACTTTTCTCGTGTGTATTCAGTAGTAAGAAAATCTTTTAAATAAAAAAACAAATTTAAAGCGATGTCAATCATTTCAAGTGAAGTAAATTAAATGGTAGTGCACTGTCATATTTTGTGGAGGCCACCACCAACTCAAATCACATAAATGAAGTAATTGTGTGTAAAAAAGAGAAAAATATCATGTCTTGGTTTACCCTACCTTTTATAAAAGACAAGTATTCAATTATTATTTGGTAATTTGCAAAATATAGTTCTGTTTTTACTTTTTACCTTAATCATGGTAAATCCATTGTTATGTAAATTTTCATCTGGAGCATTTACCAAACTATATTTTATGAATTGCATTTGAACTGATACACTTGATGCGTGAGGGATTGAATGACTGGGATATACTCGGGGACAACCAAGAATCTCTCTATGTTTATGGTTAAAGTAGAAAACATGAAACTATACATGATTAGACTATGAGAAATCGTTTCAACACAATCTTTTTCAACACGTTCTAAACTCTTATTCTGATTATTAAATCTATTTTGATCAAATCGTTATCACGTAAACTACCTTGCTTAAATAACAACTATCGCGCATTATTCACTCCACTTACTGCTTATCGTTCTCCTTGATACAAAGAAAATATGCAATTGATATACTTAAATACCATGGTTTCTTGGTTGCAAGGCCTGTGGAGTTTCCGATGGAAGAAATTAAACTTTTTTTTATAAAGAGGAGCTACTCAAGGATCCTGCCAAATACTGACGTTTGGTTGGACAACTCTATCTTACCATCAATTGTATGGACATCACATATTCCGTACGTGTACTTAGTCGGTTTATGCATGAAACGCAGCAGCCCCAAATGGATGCCGCTCTTCGAGTTGTTTGATATCTTAAATCTACTCCTGCCAAGGTTTGTTCTTTCCATCAAACAACAAATTAAATCTAGTTGCTTATTGTGATTCTGATTGGGCTGGTTGTCTAGTGACTCGTTGTTCAACTACTAGGTAGTGTGTGTTCTTGGGCAATTCATTAATTTCATGGTGAATGAAAAGATAGATAACAATTTTTTTTGTCTTCAACCGAAGTCGAAAATAGAGCTATGGCTGGTACTTGTTGTGTACTTGTCTACATTTTATGTTGGAAGGTTTACAATTGCCGCATTATGGAGCATCTATTTTATATTGTGATAATAAGTCAACCTTACATATACGGGTAAATTCAATTTTTCATAAGAGAACTCGGCATATTGAGATGTATTATCATTTCATCACAGACAAGATAGTTGATGGCACAAAAACTCCATGATATAAGAATTCTTCTCAGATTAGCTGATGTTTTTACGAAACCATTAGGTAAGAAAATATTCTTGATGATGTTACGCAAGTTGGGAGTTATTGACATTTGCTCTCCAACTTAAGACGTGTTAGAAAGTCACTGATGATTAGATAAGAAACTTATATATGATTGATTTTGTATGATACTTGCTAGATCCACAATGACTTACTATTTTTCTACTCACATTTTAATTTAGATCAAAATAAAATCCAAATCCCTGTTTTTGAAGTTTATGTCGGTACCGCTTGTAACCATTTGTTTATTAATCATATGCATCGTTTCCGATAAATAGTGGTGCGCTGTCGTATTTCGTGAAGGACAACTGCAACTCACATCACAAAAATAAAGTAATTCGGTGTGAAAAGGAGAAAAGTTGGTGTGCTGTCATATTAAAGTAAAGTAAAGTTAGTGGTTGGTGTGCTGTCATATTATTCCAAGTCAATCAAGTCAATTAAAGTAAAGTAAAGTTAGTGGTCGGTGTGCTGTCGTATTCTGTGGAGGCCAACTCCAACTCACACCGCATAAATAAAGTGATCATGTGAAAAGGAAAAGGACAAAAATCATCTAGCTTTCATTACCATGCCATTTATAAACGACAAGCGTTCAACTATTACTTGGTAATTTGTATTCAAACACTAGCTCTGTTTTTGGGAAGAGGATTCCCTTCTTTGTAGAGGTATTAGGAATTTTCATATTATAATTATCATTGTAAATTATACGATCAGTTTTCGTTAATTATTATTTTTGTTTAATTTTAACTTAAAAAATTCAAAATAATTTTGGATTCCACAATATGTAATAAACAGATAAAATATGAGGATCTCTAAGATCCCCATCCAAATCTCTGTTTTTAAAGTTCATGTCGGCACCGCTTGTAAACATTTGTTCATTAATCATATGCATCATATCCGATAGAAAGAACACTAGATCTGGTTTTACGTTTTTTTTTTTTTTTTTTTTTTGTGTAAATTTTAAAGGTCAAGTCGAGTATAGAGCTATGGCTGGTACTTCTTGTGTACTCGGCTACATTTTATTTTGGAAGGTTTACAACTGCCGCATTCTGGACATTGAGATGTATAGAGGTGAATCCAGTTTTTCATAAAAAAACTTAGCACATTGAGATGTATTCTCATCTCATCATGGACAAGATAGTTGATGGCACAAAAATTCCATGACATGTGAATTCTTCTCAAATTAGCCGATGTTTTTATGAAACTATTGGGCAAGAAAATGTTCTCGGTGATGTTACGCAAGTTGGGAGTTCTTGACATCCACTCTCCAACTTGATGGGGTTGTTAGAAAGTCACGGTGATTAGATAGGAAACTTATATATGATTGATTATGTATGAGAGTTGCTATACACACCATGATGTTCTATTTTCTCACCTACACTATAATTCCACCCACCGTAAAGAGTTCAAAAATTGAAATGTTATTTCTTCACCCACTATTATTCCTAAAATAACCTCTAATATATATCTAAAGTTATAAACTTATCCTCTTAGAAAATAGAATATAAACAATTATATATAAAACTAAGATTAAGGACATAATCGTTATAAAATTTCATTTGCTTCATCTAACATAAGAAAAATACATGACTGTTTCGTATTAAGTTTGTTATTATATATTTTTTAAGGTCATTATCGGTCATTTTATAAACGGGCAAACTTGTTATTAACAAATACATTAAAATGTGGGTGGGAATATAAAACATTGAGATAGAAATAACAACACTTTTTTATATTTACATTGTATCCCTAGAATTTTGGTTTTCCCATTGTACAAGGAATCTGATACGTATATACGTACACAATTCAATGGAAATATGCATTCAAGACAAACATAATTCTCGACTGTGCCTGGCTAAATTTTGAGGATATTATTGGATCGCTGGCATCTCTCGACAATGTTTTGCCGCTAGGGGTGTTGGATGCGAGATCCCACACAACCTCCCCTGAAAGTGAGTGAGAAAGTGTTGTTAATTTAAAGGTTTCTTGGTCAAGCCCTGAGTAAGCTCTGCAAAATTACAGATTTTGCCATGAGCTCCCAATTGGATACTTGAGCTTTAGTCCTCTCGAAATTACAGATTTTGCCATGGCTCTGCAAAATTCGCTGAGTAAGCCTCTTTCAGTGTGGAAGAGAGCATCTTCGCCGCCCATTCTTGCCATGTCAGAAGTACTTTCAAACCTTTGGGCTGTTCACTGTTCATTTATGGTAAAAATAAATACCCAACAGCGAAACATGAATTAAGTGAGATGTTGGGCCTTGGTTAGGCCCAACTTCTTAATTTTGGGTCCAAACAGGGAGTTCTGAATGACGTGAGGCGGCTCCGAGGGTTCTGCCGGCATGCAAACTGGTGGCGGCGAATATTGCCGTGATCACGATCACGGAGGAGGTGTTGAAAAAGCTCGGCGTGGGCTTATCGCTGCATTTGTAAGGAAAACTTGTTTGTGAATGAAAAAAAAAAAAAAAAAAAATGCAGGAGTTACCCTGCAAGCACACTTTTCACCCTCCTTGCATTGTATTCAAATATTTGAACACTTGTTATATTGTTAATGTATCTCATTGGTTGCGTTCAATTCGATTTTCGACGGACTGACTGACTGGGGTTTTTGGGTTGTTTTGAGTGTAGCAGGATGAGCGCAATTTTTGTCCGATACGCCGGCATGAGTCGCAGATGGATGATCATGCATACGAGAGCTGGAAGGAGGCCGAAGAAGATAGAAAAGGGGCTTCGAATGCGATTCGAGGTGGTGAATACATATATGTTTAATGTTTAAAGGATGATATTTGGTTCAACAGTTTGTCAAATTTGCAGCTTCGTCCATAAATTCTTATTCATTCCATCGCATTAAGCATGGCCGTGATTGTGTGCTCTGTTTCTCTGGTAAGGTATGTTGTGATTCAGACAAATAATACAGCAAATTTGGTTTCTCTGGTAAGGTAGTTATTTCTACTTTCGATTTTAAACTCAGTACAAATATTGGAATTGTACGTTTTTATATATCTATTTTTATTGTCGTCTTATTATATGTATATATATTTTTGACTTTATGTTACTACATAATAATTTGTATTTTCAACTTTATATTTTATACGAGTATTATACTATACTACCATATTAAGAAAGAAAGAAAGAAGGTATGAGCTTGGCGCCATGTAAGAGGAATCATTGCAATCCTATCGCGACGGAATGACATTCTCTTTTATACAACCATTCTAACTTAATTTCTTCCTTATATATATATATATATGTTTTCCCCATATTTTCGGGTATTTTACATATAGCAAGTTATTTCAAATTTCAGAGATAAAATTTTATTAAGGAGGTAGATTGTAACGACCCGTCCTTAATTTTACGTTTTTATCTATAATTTTAAAGTGAATTTATGAAAATGCCCTTTGAGGTAAAACGTTGACTTTTATTGACCACCGTGTCATATCGCGTGAGAGTATCCTTGTAGCACTTGTCGCTACGAATGTGAGATTTAGCCCTAGGCGTATCCTTGTAGCACACCAACACCCTTTTTCCCCAGTGAAATCTAGTTTATGAACTTGCCAGATCAGTTTATGAACTTGCCATCGGCCGAAAACAACTCGAACTAGCCATCGGCCGAAAACAACTCGACAAGCCCGAATTGCTGTGGAATTCATACAATGACTTTGAACTAGCAGAGAGAGAGTTTGAGAGAGCCAGAAATCTGTACGGGCGACGGAATGCGCAGCATTCAAGGCATCGGCTATTGCGGGAGGAGACGGAATGCGCTCAGAAGATGCTATTGAGCAAAAGGAACAATGCATTCAGCGCGCCAGAAGGGTTTTCGAGAGAGCGTTGGACGATTTTAGAACATCAGCGAATACTAGGTTCTAATAAAATCTCTGCAGAAACAAGCAATGAAAAGTAATAAATCCTCAACATCATGACTTGTATCTCCTACGGATTTCACAGGAATGACAAGCCATTCAAGAACAACGAAAGAAGCTATGAGTGCAAGAAAAAAGGATAATCATAAAATGATGCACATATTATGTGCCATGTTTTGGAAGAACCTGAAGATGCTACTGAGGTTAAGTCCCTTGCTCAAACTCATACAGACCAGATTATAAAAGGAGAATCAGGCACATGTTACCATTGACATCGAACGGAAGGATGGAAAATGGGTGAAACTACTGAAACACTGCATCTACCGGTCCCCGTCCATTTCATTTCATGCAGTCAGTAGCTCACGTTATAAAGACAAGCTCCAATGAAACACGCCATTTACAGAACAATTAAGTGTGAAAGTATTCCAAAGTATCAACAAACCCACAGCAGAAATCATCGAATACTCCTCGCAAAGCCAACCACACACAAAAAAACCCAACAAACCCATTTCATAACGTTCCACTAAAATCAAGAAATCCATACACAACAAACACAATGCTTACCCAAAACGCTTAGCAAGATATAGAACTTTAGCTCAACGGGTTAATCCGACTCACTGATCTTTCAACTAAAAATTTCCATCTGGGTACTTTCCGACGAACCCAAAAAACCATCCAAAAAATTACATATATAGAGCAGCAGTGTGATAGCTCACGGGAAAAATAAAAAACGCAAGAATAGTAAAATTAAGAGCAATTAAAGGAGAAAGGCAGAGAATTTGGACCTTGGGGAGGTCGATATGCTCGTAAAGAGTCCAACCCGACGAACAATCATGATCCTCGCGGCTGTGGTCGTACAGGCAAGCCATCCCTCTTTCCCTCACAAGAAAATTACGAACGATCATGATCCTCGCGGATGTGTAGATCTGGTCATTTTCGTCAACTTCGTTAGAATTTTATCAAAATGAGTTATGTTTGCTCATCAAAATATGTAGATTTGGTCATTTTCATCAACTTCGTTAGAATTTTATCAAAATAAGTTATGTTGGAATGATCATTGTTGCAATTGGGATCCCTCAACTCATCAAAACGTGTGGCTATGGTCATTTTCGTCACATTTGTATCAAAATGAGCTAAGTTGGAAGGATCATTACTACAATTTAGTTAAAGTTAAAGGATCATTGCTCCAATTTGGTTAGAGTTGAGGAACAATTTCTCTAGTTAAATTAAAATTGAAGAACTAATGGTAATGAATTTTTAATTAAGTGTGCATGTTTTGATAAATTAAGGAATTAATAATAATAAATTTTTAGTTACGAAACCCATTGATGTTTTAAAAAAACGTTACTACAATTTACCCTTACGAAATTGGCACAAAAGTAAAGGGAACAGAGGGGAACTCCTAGTCCAATTTTATCGCGGACTCAGTTTCCTGTTTGATTTGGGATTCTCGATTTCCTATTTGATTTGGGACTCTCAGTCTCTTATATATTGTGATTTTCGTAACCATAATTAAAAATCACACCTCTCATTCTTTCCATTCCACACTTTGATTTGGGGTTTTTTCGAATTCGAGTTCAAGCTTTTTAGTTTCTAAAGAATTATGGCGAATGACAGCAATGGCTACAAGGACACCGATGACAAGCTGCCGCAGGCGAGAAGGGTTAAGAATAAAGCCCCAGCCCCTGTCCAAATCACCGCAGAGCAACTCCTCCGCGAGGCGCGTGAGGGTCAGGAGGGTGAAATCCGTCCTCCCCAACAGCAAATAAATGATGCTACCGAGCTTGCTGATTTTCGCCTCCGAATGAGCAATGGATTCGAGGACCAAGTCCAGCGCCAGAAGTGGAATGCCTGCGTTTGGATCAAGTATGCTCGGTGGGAGGAGTCCCAGAAGGAATTGGACCGTGCACGCTCTGTTTGGGAGCGGCTACTTGAGGTAGATTATCGAAGCCACACCGTCTAGGTCAAGTATGCCGCGATGGAGATGAAGAATAAGATGATCAACCATGCGAGGAATGTGTGGGAGCGTGCTGTGAAACTCTTGCCGAGGGTGGATCAGCTTTGGTACAAATATATTCACATGGATAAGATGATAGGGAATGTGGCTCGTGCTCGGGAAATATTTCGGAGGTGGATGGATTGGATGCTGGACCGGCAAGGCTGGATCGAATTCATCGAGTTTGAGCTTCGGTATAATGAAGTAGATCACGCGAGAGCGATTTTTGAGCAGTTCGTACAATGTCATCCAAAAGCTGACGCTTGGATTCGGTATGCCAAGTTTGAGATGAAGAATGGTGACCTTGCAAGGGTAAGGGATGTGTTTCAGACGGCAGTGGATATGCTAGACAATGATGAGGGGGCCGAACAGTTGTTTCTGGCTTTTGCTGAATTTGAAGAAGGGTGCAAAGAAATCGAGCGTGCGAGGAGTATTTATAAGTTAGGGCGTGATCGTATACCAAAAGGAAAGGCTGATTCTTTACATAGGATGTTCGAGGAATTTGAGGAGCGGTATGGGGACAGACAAGCGATCGAGGATGGAATTTTGAACAAGGCAAGGTTCAAGTACGAGCAGGAGGTTAGGAAGAATCTTATGGATTATGATGCCTGGTTTGGTTATATAAGGCTAGAAGAAAATGCAGGGAACAAAGAGAAGATTAGACAAGTTTATGATCGAGCGATTGCCAATGTTCCACCGGCTCAAGAAAAGCGGTATTGGCAACGCTACATTTATCTATGGATCAACTATGCACTGTATGAGGAGATTGATGCTCGCGATGAGGACCATGCACGCGCTGTCTATAGAATGTGCCTTGAACTGATTCCTCATAAGAAGTTTACATTTGCAAAAATGTGGATTCTCGCAGCCGAGTTTGAGATCCGACAACTGAAACTCGAGTCTGCACGTAAGATACTTGGTACTGCAGTTGGCAAGGCAGCTAAAGGCAAGATATTTAAGAAGTACATTGAGATTGAGTGGCAACTATGTAATGCTTATCGCTGTCGCAAACTGTATGAAAAGTATCTGCATTGGTCGCCGGAAAATTGCTACGCGTGGATGAGGTATGCAGAGTTTGAGAAAAGAATTTGCGACACAGAACGAGCCAGATCGGTTTATGAACTTGCCATCGGCCAAAAACAACTCGACAAGCCCGAATTGCTGTGGAAGTCATACATTGACTTTGAACTAGCAGAGAGAGAGTTTGAGAGAGCTAGAAATCTGTACGGGCGACTATTAGAACGGACCCGACACGTTAAAGTCTGGATCAATTACGCAGCATTCGAGGCATCGGCTATGGTGGGAGGAGACGGAATGCACTCAGAAGATGTTATTGAGCAAAATGAACAATGCATTCAGCGCGCCAGAAGGGTTTTCGAGAGAGCGTCGGACTATTTTAGGACTTCAGCACCGGAACTTAAGGAACAAAGAAGTATGCTGCTAGAACAATGGCTGAACATGGAGAAGGAGTTTGGGGATTTCGGTGATGTTACGTTGGTGCAAGCGAAGTTGCCGCGGAGATTGAAGAGGAAGAGGCCAATAGTTATTGAAGATGGTGTTTCTGCTGGGTTTGAAGAATACATTGATCATCTTTTTCCAGAAGAAGCTCTTAACACAAACTGCAAGCTCTTCGAAGCTGCCTACAATTGGAAGAGGCGAAAAGATTATTCTGCGGAGGATGGGGACGATAAAGAAACATAGTACATTGTATGTTTCGGGTATCATGAGAATCGTTTGGAAGTGATTTTAATTTTAGACTTTTTTTTTTATTAAAGCACTTATAAAAAAATACTTGGGTGTTTTTTAAAGTTTTTATTAAGAGTATTGTTATTCATAGTTTCATACCATGTTTTTATATCATATTTTCGTACTATTTAGATTGCATTTGATGACAGCCACATTATTTAAATTTATCAAAATTTTAAATTTAGATCATTATTTAATAAATTAATAATTAAAAAAAATTATTTAATTAAATAATGATAATATAGTATAAAAATATGGTATGAATAACATTACTCTTTTAATAAAAATATTTTCAGAAAAAACGTTTTTAATACTTGAAAATTTTTAAAAGGTACTTTTAAATCAAAGTGTTCGTTTGAAAATGTTTTAAAATATATTTTCGTGTAAATATTTTGAAATCAATCTTTAGTAAAATTAGAAAAAACATATGATATTCCGTGTAGAAAACACTTGAAATGTTTTTAAAACGAAAGTGATTAACTCATTTTGAAAGCTAACGTGTATTTGCTTTTGGATTCATATCTTCCTAATGCATCAAGCAACGTATAAATTACAATCAACAACAATAATACAAGATTTTTTTTATAGAAATTTACTAAATTCATAGCACATCGGCAAATGCGAATTGCAGCCTTTCGAATAGTATCTAAAAATTTACTAAATTCACCCAAAAATCTCTAAGCACACGCACACGGATTATCCACCACCACGTCATCGTCCCCACTCCGAAACGCCAGGTAACCAATCGCCAGCCCCAAAACGATGGCCACGAACACTCCGCCGTTAAACGACATGATCGCCAGCATAATCATGTACCCGATCGCCGCGTTGACTCCGAAAAGCACGCTCTCCGCCAGCCTCCCCGCCGAGAACCTACCTCCGGCGCCGCCGAGCTTGGCACTGAGCAACGGGGCCCGGATCGGCGTGTCGGACGAGGATTTCAGGGAAGATGAGGAGGCCGCGAGCTTGATGCGCACGCGCAGGTCCTCGAGGTACTGGTAGAAGGCAGGCGAGCAGCGTGAGGGAGCGTTACCTGCCGGCTCCAGTAGAAGGTCATATGCATCATCTTCTTCGATTTCTAGAGAGAGAAAGTAGAAGCAGCGGATTTTTGGAGAACAAGACTCGCGAGAGACGGGTAAGAAATTTAGAAAAATGAAAAGTTTGGTCCGTTTGGTGTGTAGTACTACTACATTGTTAATTGTTTGGTACGAGATGTGCGTTGGGATGTACCCTTGGAGTTGTTATTATTTACGGTTTTGTCTCCATCGGTTTCTAGACGTCTTTTGATTCTGTATGATTAACAGTGTTTAGAGGGGCTGATTTGGAATTTAGAAAATATGGGGCCCCGCTAAGTATTTGGGCTTGATGGCAATTTTGTCCTAAGGAAAAAAAACCCAAAATGCAGTACAAGGATCGAAGTTGGTAAAGAAAGTAAACGAAGCCCAACGTAGTTTCTTCCCTTTCTCTCCAAAAGCGAGAGCAACTTGTCTGGATCGGATTTATCACTATTATGACGTTTTGATGTTGTTTGTATTTTTTTTATATAACATTGAATTATTAGATCAGGAGGTCGCAAGATAGGAAATCAGCTTTATGCAAGTCCTCTTGTAAATGGCAAGTTTTGCTATTTTGATCTCTTCAAGTGCCTTTTTAATAAGATCAAATCTTTTCAAGTTGGATTGTGGTATTATGAATGTAGTCTCACTTGTTCCAATCCAATATATTCAATCAAAACTTCTACATCAAAGGAGACTAGGCCTATTAAGTCTTACAATTTTTTTTTTTTTAGTACATAGATATTTTTACACTAAAGAGAGAGGGAGTTCGACTAAGCCACACAACGGGCAACTTAATTTGGTATCGAATTTGCCATCCACGAGATTCGAACTTAAAACCTCTCACTTCCTATTAAGTCTTAGATTTTGATATGCAGGAAGTACTAACCTAGGGTAGAGATCCACTTTGTATCTAATTGTCCAAAGCTCAAGGATCGGGCAATTTGGACTACTCAAAATTGAATATGATGGTCCCTATTAACTCATTTCGCTAGCCCACCTCACAAATCAATGACTCTTATTTCTCTCTTTCACACAAGCACGGATTTCCTGTCCTTAGACTCGGAGCACTAAATTCTAGAGAGGAACCAACCTTATCTTCTTCTTGCTCTCTTTAGATGAAGCAAATGCAATTATTTAGGTGAATAGTAAATAAAAATTAGATAGTACAAACAAACAAAATTTGAATGATGACTTTCAGCGGATGGCCATCAAGAGTGAATTGCAACTTTGCTCGCTATTCTACAACAAATTTTTCAATGTACTTAGTATACGAAACAAAACATCACATGTTATTATATAATTGGAGTATCACGCCTCATGTTTCAAGCATGTTGAATTCTCTCATATTCAACAATCCATGAATTTCTTGATTGTCTAGGAATTTGAATCACAATATACAATTGCTTTATGGGTTTTTTTCTTTTTTCTTTTTCTTTTTTTGTTTTTGTATAAAAAGTTGCTCGATGGTTGGAAAAACACTTGGACTTTATTTTCTAATAAATCATTGTATTTTGAACAAAGACACATAAAAAGCAATTGTAGAATACACACTTAATCAAGTACACCTAATTATCTAATATTTATATTTATATAACATTACTAATTTGATAAGGAGTGTGATATTCACACACTCCTTTTTACTTCTCACACATCCTTTTAATTTTCAATCGTCGGATTAGATGAATTGAAGAAGATCAAATGACAAAAATCAGCAAGAGGTGCGTGAGAAGTAAAAAGTGATGTGTGGATCGCACACCCCATTTGATAAAGATATCACAACATATATATATACACACATAAAGGAAAGAAAATGCCTTTTCAAAGAAGATTAATAGATATGCCTAGCTTGCGAGTCACCAGTTGATTGTCATTGTTCATGTCCTTTGAAGATTATCTGAATTTTGAAAAAAGAAAAATAAGCAAATTAAACAAATATGATGATAGCATAGTGGTTGAAAAACTTCTTGCTCCACCTCTTTTCGATTCATATTTTACTGTTCAAGACATCTAGCCATTTCCTCCTTGTTTTCTTATTATACATGAGATCACCTAAAACCTTTGCAGCGAGAGGTAAACCTTTGCATTTCTTCACAATTTCTTCACGATATCTTGACTGATATCTTCAAATGGCTTAGACTCATATACTTTTATATCATCAAACACCATATAATTGAAGATTGATAAACAATAATTTAAGTTTTGCGCTCGTCTCTCCTTGTTGGTAGACAATCCATAGCTATGAGCGGTCGTCTTTCGTTCTCGTGGTGGTGTTCTGTCACATAGATTCCTTGGACTAGCTTACTAGCCCAATGACTTGATCTTTTCATCTTTTAGTAGGCTCTCTATAACCCATGGGCACAATAACTACATATTCTAATGGGTCTACAAGAATCTTATGTTAACATGATTGAAAACTAAACGAACTCAAATAAAATAACATGAAAAAAAAAAAGAAAAAAATCTAAAAGCAAAAATAATAAAAGAAAACTGAAGCACAAACAACTTCCTGCATGTCCTAACTTTTTGGTAATCTTTTGCTTCATATTAAATTTTTGAGTGTCAAACATTGAATTAGATGAACCCAACCCTACCACTCACCCACCAGGCAACTCAAGCAAGTGAACAAATGTAAATCAAACGACGTTGATAAAGGTGTCGTTTATGAAGTAACGAGAAGGCGTGAGAACGCAGTGACGTGGACAGACAGTTGGAATGTGAGACGGCGCGCAGACGATCCGATTGCCACCTCCGTCTCCCAACGGTGACCTCCCGCCAAGCCAAACTCACAGAAATATAAGAATAATCCGAAACCGAAAAACGCAGAAAAATAAAAAATCCGATACGATACAAACCGATTTAACCCGAATCTGAAAATGGAAGTCAAATTCAAAGACGAAAAGAAATTGGAGCAGTGATTGGAGGAGCTCCACAAGGACGTTTCCAAGAAGCAGAAGTTCGAGGACGCCGTCGCCGCTCTTACTTCGCTGCTCCGGGGCCACTACTCCTCCGCTTCTCCGTTGCTGCGGAAACTGTACTACGGCGTCGTTTGACGGGTTTCCACCGTGTTGAAGACACGGTACACCTCCCCGTGTTTCTGGGCCGCCGGACTCGCCTTCTTTCAGCTCGCCCATTCCATCGTTTCAGACGCTTCCGAGAAGGCCCACTTGCTCGCTTGCATCGATGAGGCAAGAGAGGTCGTTCATCAGGAAAAGGACCCCCCGCAGCCGTCGTCTTCTCCGAATCAAGGTATGAAATATCTCCCTTTTCAGAAAATTATAGAAACCCCTTGTTCTTTTTTTGTTGATTTTGAATTTTTTTTTTTTTTTTTTTTGGGTAATTATTTGGGAAATTTGTTTGAATTTTCGTGGAAAGTTGCAAAAACTTTAAAAATATTGACGGCGGCCATGGCGGCGGGGTCGTCTTCTGAGTTGGGTCCCGGAATCGAAGAGAACTCGGAAGGCGCAGTGAATCTGCTTCAGTCGCTCATTGACAACCTCGACAGCGTTTTGCCTCAGGGGATTTTGGATGACGCGATGGAGGTTCCGACGGTCCCGCCTGCGAGCAAACAGGTGGTGGCGAATCTTCCGGTGATCATGATCCCGGAGGAAGTGTTTAAGGAGCTCGGAGAGGACGCAGATTGCTGCATTTGTAAGGAAAACTTGGTTGTCAATGACAAAATGCAGGAGTCGCTCTGCAAGCACAACTTTTCATCCTCCTTGCCTAAAGCCATGGCTGGTAATTCGAATTTTTCAACATTTGCTGTATTGCTAATGTATCTCATTGGTTGTGTTCAATTCGAATTTGATGTGGCTGATTGACTGGGGTTTTTGGGTTGTTTTGATTGTGGCAGGATGAGCACAATTCTTGTCCGACATGCTGGCATGAGCTGCAGACGGATGATCATGTGTACGAGAACTGGAAGGAGAGGGAGAATGAGGCCGAAGAAGACAGAAAAGGAGCTGCGAATGCGATTCGAGGTGGTGAATACATGTATGTTTAATGTTTAGATGATGACATTTGCTTCAACAATTGTCAAATTTGCAGCTTCATTAATAAATTCAGTCCATCACATTAAGCATGTCTCTGAGTGTGTTTTGATGTGAGCCTGTTTTGAAGTGCTTTCAGAATTGCTCAAAGTGCGTTCGGACAACTTAAACTGTTATAAATGCATCTGTTGTTGTGAGCTATTTGTTGAGTTTCTTTGCTTGGAACTCAAGTACTGGCCTTTTTCTTAAGACAAGGCCGAGGTGGTAGAGAGCTAACCATTTATTCCAGGTTCATGGCTTTTATTCCAGGTCGCCCAACTATACTATACCCCCAACTTCGTCTTAATAGTGGTTAATTCGTGTATTTCGGAACATTTTTCTTTTGTTGGAAAGAAGTACGATATTCATTAGCGTTATGAGAGAATACGTACAAGAGAGGATGGGGTGCACCACTGAAAGGGGACCTCAGTAAAAACTTTGTCCGGGATTTCAACCCAACCGAAGGAGAAAAGAACTGTACACACCAAAATTACATGGTATGACTATCCTTTACAAGGAGATCTACAATCATGTAAGCTCCTCAAACCAAACTACGTCCATGTGAAATGCAGTTAGCTTCCCTGTTCACATGATTGTGTTTGACCTGTTGAAATATGGCCATGAAGGATCATTAAGCGCAGGTCCGAGCAATGAGGAGTCAGCAGAGGAATGCTTTGAGGAATCACTTTCCAGTGCCTGCAAGTTCTCATGGCTTCGGTGAAGAAGATCAAAATTTGTGGGGAAGCTTCAGTAGTGGTATGTTAATGGTCGACATCACGCTTTTAGGATCTACAGAATCCCTGAAACGATAGGTAAATTACCGATTCAGCAACATCTCTATGACATTGTCCTAGAATTAAATTTTCCTAAGAAACAAGCAAATAATGTATATTAAAGCCAAACAACAAACCTCATGAGAAACCTGAAGGTGACCTCAACTGACGCTCTTTCATTTGGCTCACCTTTGCTCAGGTCTTACTATTTTCTGCGAAAACTTGAGCAACTAAGATAAGAAAATTATGCGCCGTGCAAATTTGATATCGAATTTGGTACGTACGTATGAACAGTTACTAAAAAGTGCTTCATAAATCAGTAAGATGTGTAAACACGGAAAATTCCTGAAACAAGAGACAAGAATACGTGTACAAAATATATTTTTTGTATTAATGATTTTGGGGTTACAATCTCTTTGTAATTTGATCCTCTGATTCTATCTTCGTAGGGTGTAGGTTTGTGGATGAGCTGTTGATCCAAAGGGCCGTCGGGGCTTGATCTAGGGATGAACAGTTGATGAACGGATCTTCAAGGGCTTTTGGGCTTGATCTTGAAGGTTGATGGATGAGCGGATCTTCAAGGGCTTTTGGACCTAATCTTGAAGACTTATTGGATATGTGGATTTGTTGAGGTTGTTGATCCAAAGGGCCGTTGGGGCTTGATCTTAGGACGAACGGATGATGAACACTTCTCTTCAAGGGCCGTCGGGGCTTGATCTTGAAGACTGAACAGATGTCTTGAGGTTGTTGATGGATGAGCGGATCTTCAAGGGCTTTTGGGCCTAATCTTGAAGACTGGGTGTCTAGATTTCTTCAAGGGGGCGTTGGGGCTTGATCTTGAAGGTTGATGGATGAACGGATCTTCAAGGGCTTTTGGGCCTAATCTTGAAGACTGAGTGTATGTGTGGATTTGTTGAGGTTGTTGATCCAAAGGGCCGTTGGGGCTTGATCTTAGGATGAATGGATGATGAACGATGAACACTTTCCTCAAGGGCCGTCGGGGCTTGATCTTGAGTTGGTGGAAGTTCTTCAAGGGCCGTTGGGGCTTGATCTTGAAGGAGGATTTGACGAAGAACGAAGAGAGCTTTCTTGATCCTTCGGGATTTGCTTGAGAGCTTTAGAGTTTCAAGGCTTCTTCCTTTCTTTTTTTCTTCCTTCCTTCCTTTCTTTCTTCCTTTCTTTTTCTTCCTTTCCTTCCTCCCCTCTTAAATGAATGCCTTGGCCTCCTATTTATAGAATTCCAAAACTTGATTTTTGGATTTAAATAATCAGATGAAATAAATCATTTCTGCCAGATATTGACACGTGTCCTATTTGATGACCTTTCCAATTTATTTCGATTTTTCGTTGAGTCACACGCTACATGTAAAATTTATGTGACACGTAAGCGTTGAAATTTTAATTATTGGTTAACATTCATTTCACCGAAATTTCGATGTCTACAAATGCCCCCACTTCAAGGCGCGTCGTAGACATGTGCTTGTCACGTGTAGAAGATGCGTTTTGAAGTCCCTTAATGTAGATGTCAACCCAAGGGCCGTCGAGGCTTGATCTTGAATTGAGCTGGAAATTTCTTCAAGGGCCATTGAGGCTTGATCTTGAGTTCGACTGGAAGATTTTCTGGTTTCCTCCTATCGTTGATTTTCCACAAGCTTAATCTTGAACTGGGCTGGAAGATTCTTTTGGTCTCCTCCGAAGGTTTGAACTTACTCCTTTTATCAGGAGTTGAATTTGATTCAAGGGTGGTGAACACTTGATTTTGAATCGGACTTGTGATTTCTTCAAGGGCCATTGAGGCTTGATCTTGAGTTCGACTGGAAGATTTTCTGGTTTCCTCCCATCGTTGATTTTCCTTTGTGCTACTCTTGAACTGGGCAGCAGGATTCTTTTGGTCTCCCCCCGAAGGTCTACGAGCGGTTTCAGGATATGGCAGGCAAGTACGAAGTGGAGGTGCTGACCTGTTTCTTTGTTCAATCTTTCCAAATCGTATTGAATACGAATCGGAAAGATTGAAGTTTCCTTGTCCCTTCTCTGGCAGTGTATCAACCGTTGAAGATGACTACTCGAGAGCAATACTAGGTAAGCAATCAGGAATAGGTTCCAGGTAGTCGGTTCCAGATCGGAAGACTGACTCCAAGTGCCGGCTGATTGCTTCTTTCACTTTGCCATGCGAGTAAGAACAAGGACAAAGGAAAAGACAGGGAAAAAGCATGATATGAGATACCTTTACTTTCGAAGAAGCAGCGAATGAATCAACACATATATTTGTTGTGCTTGTCTCCACATGCTTCGATGTATCATTTTCACTTGCCTTACTTGCTCCCCTTTGCAGAAGTGGTATTTCCTTATGCAGGTTTAGCATCTTCTCTTGTAGTATTTGTCCTCCGATGCAGGAGTTGAATGCAACCTTTGCATTTAAATGGTGCTTCACTCCTTGGTGGCAACTGGTTTGAGTGGAGGTTCCGACATATTGCTTCCTCTGTCCTTGTCTTGGCAGGTGAGAACAAGGGCAAAGGAAAAGATAGGGAAAAAGCATGATATGAGATACCTTTGCTTTCGCCCTTGATGATATGAGATACCTTTGCTTTTGAAGAAGCGGTGAATGAATCAGCACATGCTTCAATCTATCGTTTCCTCCTGGGTCATCTGTACTCCAGGCATCTGGTATCTTCAAAGGTTGAATAGGTTTTCTCAAAGGAAGAAGAAGAATTGTGTATTTCGAGAGGCTTTGCTGGGAGTGCGCCCTCAGAGGTGAGGAAGAGATGGGCATTTTCTTCAGGTCTGCCTTGCCATAAGAGACGAAGGTCGACACATATAGGGATTTCTTAATAGCAAGTGGTGGTACCGTTCTTTTACCCTTGTCGACAAACGTCTCTTCGATATCTGAACGATGCCTCTTCGATTTCTGAACGACGCCTCTTCGATTTCTGAACGAGCGCCACTTTTGACAAAGTTGCACGCGTTTTCTGAAAAGCAGAGAAAGCGTCGCCGAACTTTGCGCTTGTCGGCTAAAGACGTGTAGTTGTGATGATGGCCTCCACGTGTTCTCGACTTTGTCAGATATCTTTTGACAAAGTTGAACGCATTTTCTGAAAAGCCACGAACGCGTCGCCGAACTTCACGCAGGAAAATCCGGATTTTTGAATCGGTGGTCGTGTCGCTTGGCTTTTTACAGAGGTATCGATCACTCCAACATACACACTCTGAAAATTGCCCATTCTTGAAAATTGTCTCCGGCCTTTTGAGAATTATCTTTATCCACCCATTCTCTCTGAACACCTTTGAAAAAAATGACTAACTCATCGAACCTTTGCTTAGATTTGAGTCTCAGCAGCGATCCGGTTGCACCCGGTCAAGGTAATGTATGGCGCCCTTCTTTTTTATCTTCTAACGGTCCTCTTACAGGTGAAGACTCCGTGATGCAGGACGCCACAACAGCTACAATAGTAGCTAGGAACCTCCTCACTCCAAAAGATAGTAGGCTGCTGTCAGGACGGTCCGATGAGTTGGCCGTTCAAGAGTCCCTCGCTCTCAGCGTTCAGTGTGCAGGCTCTGTGTCCAACATGGGCCAACGCCTACTTGCTCGCTCCCGTCAGGTTGAATCGTTGATGGCAGAGGTGGAAAGTCTCAAGCAAGAGATCAAGCAGCTGAAGTATGAGAATAGAAGTTTGCACGTGCTTGCAAACAACTATTCGACGGGCATGAAGAGGAAGCTTGATGAGCTGCAAGAATCTGAAGGTCGGATTCAAAGTGATCGTCAAAGGTTTTCGTCTTTCCTCCAGAGGCACCTTTTTCCTGGGTCTTCCAGCGTTTGGCCAAGTATTGAGGCCTGGAATGCTCTAGCTTCAATGCCTCCCGCTTCGATGCCTTCCGCTTCTAGAGTTTTGCCAAGTAATGGGGCTTCACGTGAGCACCCTTTGTGAAAGCTCCATCTTTTTTTTTTTTTTTTTTTTTTTTTTTTTTTGTACACACTTGTAATTTCTTGGAGATTAATGGACATGTTTTATTTTATTCAGTGTATTGTGCTAAATACAGATAAAACATATACATCACCATCCATCATCATTACTTTTTATTTTATTTTATTATTTACTATTATTTATTTGTTTTTTTTTTTTTTTTTTTTTTTTTTTTTTACTTTTCTTTGCTTTCGGTGGCACTGATCCACCATTCGTTTATATATATATATATTTCAGATGGTGCCAGAAGCACCATCATTGTTTTTTTCTTTCTTTTTATTATATATATATATATATATATTTTTCTTTTTGCACATGGTTCCGGAAGCATCATCATTGTTTTTATTATATATATATATATATATATATATATATATTTTTTTTTTTTTTTTTTTGGGATGGTGCTTTCCATCCAGATTCCATTATTATTTTTTTCTTTATATGGTGATCTGCAAGGCTGAGTTTGTGGGTGAAAACCCAGGCCGAGTCCGAGAGAAGACGGAGGAAATCTTTGGGTGTGAGTTGACAAACTTTGATTTTGTCAATCACATTCAAAGGCAGCAGCAGAGGCAAGCAGACGGATGAGATCTTTGGGTGTGAGTTGACAAACTTTGATTTTGTCAATCACATTCAAAGGCAGCAGCAGAGGCAAGCAGACGGATGAGATCTTTGGGTGTGAGTTGACAAACTTTGATTTTGTTGATCACATTCAAAGGCAGCAGCCATGGCGGAGGTGCAGAAGCAGCCAGAGCTTGAAGTAGTGCAAAGCGTCGAGCTTCATGATCGGCTAGTCGTTTGACAGCGGTCACTGAAGTTCTTCGCCGATTTTGACCACGGTGGCCAAAGTGAAGCTGAGGGACTTGCAGGCGAGGAGCTGCATGGATGGAGAGGAAGAAGTGCCTTGTCGTGTTCCGTCACTTTCTCTTAACCTCTCTTACTGACTTCATGTTCTTTTGTTGCAGAAAAAAGGGGAGCGGAGCTCTTGGATTTGATTGGAAATTCATAGGGTGGTTTAGACCATTGATCAGGACAGTACCACTGAAGTGAAGGTGCTCGCTCATCGGAGAAGAAGCTACAAGCCTCCTCACTGCTAAAGAAGTTGTGCTCCTCCACCTTCACGGAAGGCTGATAGCTCTTTTGGAACGGAAAGCAGTTCATTGACGATGATGACGGCAAGGACGACGAACAACAGTTGAATTTGAGTGAAGTGGAAGCCGGTAAGGGGAATCTTGGGGTGGAACCGGAAACGGCGCCGAAGTAGTTATTTGACGACGAGGAGCCGCTGGAGGACGAAGTTGTGGAGGTGGCAGAGGCCGAGGCGTTCAATAGAGAGTTCATTTCTTGCATTTCTCTGCTACAAGGCTCAGAGGACATGTCAGCAACAAGGGGAGCAACAGCAGCTGTACCGCCCAACCTGCTCATGCTCAGAACCTTGACTTGGAGCTGGAGGAATTTAACATAATTGATTATCTCATCCAGCATTGAAGCTTTGTCCGTCTTGTTGGCGTTGGGAACCAGCTCCTGCAGAGCCTTCATTTTCTCTGCAACTCTCTCTCTCCGTAATCTTTCGGCTATGCTGTGCGGGTCATATCCGTTGTAGTCGGAGAAATTGAGCTCCCTGGGGAAGAAACTCTGCGTCCGCTGTTGTTGTACTTGCTGCTGTAATTGTGGTACTTGAACCGAGCTTGGGTTCTCGGGTAAGCTACTGGAGCTCGGGTGGTTGTCGAACTGAATCGGCTTTGAAATGGGCTGGTTGCTGGTGCTGGTGGGTGCCGAAGCATTCACCGGGTCCTTCACTTCCACAGTGGTGGTTGACGGGTCGTTAAGCCAGAGCGAAGGGTCGTTCTCTCCCTGATCGGCGGCGGCGGCCATGGACACCAGGAAGAACCACTCAGTATCGGTCACTTCCTGATCAACGACGGCGTTGTCTGCTGACGTGTCGGCGCCAGAAATCAACGAATTCAGGTCTCGGAGGACTTTCTTGCGGTACTCTTGTTCGGCGGCGGACGTCGTCGTTTTCGCCCTGGCCTTAACCTTGTCCTGCTTGTCTTTATAAAATCCTTCGCCCCATCCAAGAACGGCGCCGGCGCTGGCGCCGGAGTAGTCGTAGGAAGACTGCCAGAAGATGGCGTAGGTCCAGCTCTCGCGCGCGTCTTCGATCAGGGCCTGGAGGCGCTGCATGAGGGTCTCCTGGTTGAAGGTGGTGGAGGCTACCTTGCTCCGGGTGTGCGCACCATGTGCAGCAGGTGGGGTTTGGCGGAGGAAAGCGAGTCAGGCTCGATGGGAGTGGTGTGGTTGAGTTAGACGCCGATTTCTTGTGAGTCGACCAGAACCAGAGGCCGAGTCGGATCGGATACAGTGCCGGAGACTGCAATCCCGCCAGAATCATACCCAATTGAGGTCTTTAATCACTTTCTCGTACTCTCGGTCTCTGACAACGAATGTGCTGACAGGGACGCCGCCTTGCCAGGGATAGCCCTGAGATCGTATTCAGAATCATCGCTGAAAACTCGACTCCGCTGGGAATTGGAGAAGCTCATCGAGGTTATCGACGAGGACTGAGCCGGAACGAGAAGAGGGTCATCGATTGAGGGCATATCGTCGCCTGTGTTGAGCTCAGAGAGCATGCTCTGGACCCACCCGGAGAGATCCGACGGATTGTAGTGGAAAATTGGGCCTGCAGCGGATCCCATTATCTGCTTCCATGATCATATGGAGGGGACGATCGATCACTCACTATTTTTTTTTATTATTATTTTTTGTTTTTTATTTTTTTATTTTTTTATTTATCTATTTTTTTATTTATCTATTTTTTTATTTATTTTTTTGTTGAGAGAGAGAGAGAGAGAGCTGGGCCTGGATTTGGGCTAGTGGAATCCGGCTGCTCGAGCGAGCTGGGGATGATGATGGCACTGGGCAGAGAATATATATATTTTTTCTAATACATAGTAACATATGTATTTTTTTTTTTTTTTTTTTTTTTTTTTTTTGAGTAGAGAATATATATATATTTTTCTAATACATAGTAACATATGTATTTTTTTTTTTTTTTTTTTGAGTAGAGAATATATATATTTTTTTCTAATACATAGTAACATATGTATTTTTTTTTTCTTTTCTTTTGTAATAAAATTGACTTTCTTTAATGAAACATTTATTTATTTATTTTGATGTGACTGTACTTGAAGTTTTGAAGTTTCAAGTTGCCTACGTACTCTTCCAAAGAAGAGATCAAGTCATAACGTAGTTCAAATGAGTGATGGTTTTTTTATGATGATTTTGCCGTACACAGTTTATGCTCTTGCGGGCCAGGAGCGTTTGGTGCCGTTTGCAGTTTCAGCTCATGCAGGCAAGGAGCTTCTTGGTGCCGTTTGCATTTTCAGCTCATGCAGGCAAGGAGCGTTTGTTGTCGCCTTTTAGGCTCGTGCGAACGAGGAGCTTTTTTTTTTTTTGAATTTGTCAAACGATCTTAGAGAGGCATTCCTTGCGATCTTCATAGCAAGGAGTCTTGACTGAGTGATTGAAGAAGTCTTTTGGGAAGAAATCGCGCATCGTAATGGCAACAGACGATCTTTGTGTCATAATTTCGTCATCCTCAACATTTTCATGTAGCTTTGAAGGTTGACGGTAGCTGCTTTGCCCCCTTTCCGTTTGGTGAACTTGTGGAGGAAACCTATGTTTCTTGTGCATTTTCTTTTGAGTGACATAAGTCCATCCTTCAACTTCACTTGACTTGACTGACATGGTTTTGGAGCATGCCCCCAGCGGTTGAGGTGAAGATTTTGAGTTCAAAGAGCCAGAAGTGACGGAGGTGTAGTTTGATTTCACCACATCATTAAGATCTAGCTCGATGATCCCTTTCTGAGCCAACTTCATGATGAGATCTTTTAGCACAAAGCACTTTTCCGTCGGATGACCAATGAAGCGGTGGAATTTACAATACCTTGGACTGTCAGTACGGTTCATCTCTTCCGGCCGTTTGCACTCAGGTAGGTCGATCACCTTTTTGTCAAGCAAGTCATCTAACATGGCAACCACGTCAGAGTCGGGGAATGGATAAGTCTTCTCCTCAAGCTCCTTCAAAGTGCGTCTACGTATCTCTTGATCACGAAAAGCTTCGGTTTGAATCGCCTTGCCTCGTGTATGGGTTTTGACTGGAGTTGTGTTGACCGTCATTGCTTCCTTGGTGGGTTTCCACGCAGCCTTATCCACCTTGGGCCCCAAAACTTTGTCATTCTTGTAGTCGGTGATCTGTTCTTTCTTCCCATGACGGGTGATGCTTAACTCCATATCATGGGCGCGGGTGGCTAACTCCTCAAATGTTCGTGGTTTGATGCCTTGAAGGATGTAGTGTAGTCCCCACTGCATGCCTTGAACGCACATCTCGATGGCGGAGGTTTCAGAAAGCCGATCTTTGCAATCCAGGCTTAATGAACGCCATCTATTTATGTAGTCGATGACAGGTTCATCTCTCCACTGTTTCGTACTGGTCAGCTCTAGCATGCTTACAGTACGACGAGTGCTGTAGAAACGGTTGAGGAATTCCCTTTCTAGCTGGTCCCAACTGTTGATAGACTCGGGTTCGAGGTCGGTGTACCAGTCAAAAGCGTTACTCTTCAGCGAACGCACGAACTGTTTGACGAGGTAGTCTCCCTCTGTCCCAGCATTGTTGCAAGTTTCAATGAAATGGGCGACATGTTGCTTCGGGTTGCCTTTTCCATCGAACTGCATGAATTTTGGGGGTTGATAACCCCTTGGCATCTTCAAAGCATCAATCTTCTTGGAGTAAGGCTTTGAGTACAGTACGGAGTCGTGCGAGCTTCCTTCGTACTGTGTCTTGATAGTGCTTGCAATCATCTCCTGTAGCTGCTGGATAGAGAGAGATCCCATGGATGTCATTGTTTGGTCTAGCTTCGGCTTCTCTTCAACTTTCTCCACTGGTGGCTCCTCTTCTTCGTCGTCTTCTTTCTTTAATAGGCCAATATTTGGGTCGACTTTCACGTCGGGCAGCGCATCTAGTTGGTTGACAAGTGCGGCAATCTGCAAGTCCTTCTCTTCCACAGTCCGTGTGAGCTTTGCGATTACTTCATTCATCTGAGCTAGCTGCTCCTCGATTGAAGTTGCTCCAGTGGTCATGACTTGCATGGTTGTACTGCCGCTTGGATCAGGGTCGAAGAGTAGGGACTCTGAGTATTTCTTCGGGCTTTCGTCTTCTTTACCTTCTTGAACCGTGATGTAGAAAACATCTTGGATCTCCTCTTCAGTGCCGTTCTCTTGAGTTTGTTGGCATGAAGATTTGCCAGTGTGGACGATGATGCGCCTCCTTACCTTCAGTGGTCCTTTTGTGTCAACCTCTAGGATTGCTTGGCGCTCCATCCTTGAAGGAATCAAGCTTCGAGCGTCGTCTTTTTCTCCTAACCCATCGAGCTTTTCTCCCTTTGGGGTTGTCTTCCTCTTTCCAAAAGGCTTACCATTATCTTCAAATATTTCTGAAGCTGATCGTTGCAGAGGAGAGATAGCTGTGTTGCTTTGTTTCTTAGGCTTTAACAACCTTTCAAAAACAGAGCTTTGGGATGTCGGCGCGTTAAGCCTCTTGAAGACAGAGGTTCGGTCTTGACCACCAATGCGATTAAGCACTGAAGTTCTGGAGCTTGAATGGCTCATCCTATTGAAGACCGACATCCGAGGGGAGGGTTTAGGCTCTTCTTGGTCTTGTTCAATGCTCACGCTGATGTGTTGAGCGCTAGCTTTCTTCACTTTGCTTGAAATCTTCACGGGTGCATTTGGTGTGAAGCCAAGTTCAGCCTTGTTGTTGTCAACTCCATAATCATGCTCTTTCAACTTCTTTTGAGTCTCGGTGAGGTCGCGATCTTTGTCGTTGACGGTGTTTGAAACCTTCTTTCCAAGATTTGAAGAGGAAGCAAAGTCATGCCTAGCCTTTGACATGAGTTCGTAGGCATTTGGGTTGAAGCCTTCTTCGGTCCTCTTAGTTGGAAGAGAGCTTGGTTTCACTTTGACGCCATGCTGTGCCTCCAGACGGTTGATGAGTCCGGCGGTTTGCAAGTTTTTCTCCTCTGCAGTCTTTATCAGCCTTGCAATTGTTTCCTTCATCTGAACCAGCTGTCTTTCAATGGAGGTAGTGCCGATAGTCATGACTTGTTCTTTGTTTGAAGCCATGGACTGTGCTTGAATATCTTGAACGGAGACAGAGATGAGAGGTAGAGATTATCCCACCGGGCGTGCCAAATTTGTAAACACGGAAAATTCCTGAAACAAGAGACAAGAATACGTGTACAAAATATATTTTTTGTATTAATGATTTTGGGGTTACAATCTCTTTGTAATTTGATCCTCTGATTCTATCTTCGTAGGGTGTAGGTTTGTGGATGAGCTGTTGATCCAAAGGGCCGTCGGGGCTTGATCTAGGGATGAACAGTTGATGAACGGATCTTCAAGGGCTTTTGGGCTTGATCTTGAAGGTTGATGGATGAGCGGATCTTCAAGGGCTTTTGGACCTAATCTTGAAGACTGATTGGATATGTGGATTTGTTGAGGTTGTTGATCCAAAGGGCCGTTGGGGCTTGATCTTAGGACGAACGGATGATGAACACTTCTCTTCAAGGGCCGTCGGGGCTTGATCTTGAAGACTGAACAGATGTCTTGAGGTTGTTGATGGATGAGCGGATCTTCAAGGGCTTTTGGGCCTAATCTTGAAGACTGGGTGTCTAGATTTCTTCAAGGGGGCGTTGGGGCTTGATCTTGAAGGTTGATGGATGAACGGATCTTCAAGGGCTTTTGGGCCTAATCTTGAAGACTGAGTGTATGTGTGGATTTGTTGAGGTTGTTGATCCAAAGGGCCGTTGGGGCTTGATCTTAGGATGAATGGATGATGAACGATGAACACTTTCCTCAAGGGCCGTCGGGGCTTGATCTTGAGTTGGTGGAAGTTCTTCAAGGGCCGTTGGGGCTTGATCTTGAAGGAGGATTTGACGAAGAACGAAGAGAGCTTTCTTGATCCTTCGGGATTTGCTTGAGAGCTTTAGAGTTTCAAGGCTTCTTCCTTTCTTTTTTTCTTCCTTCCTTCCTTTCTTTCTTCCTTTCTTTTTCTTCCTTTCCTTCCTCCCCTCTTAAATGAATGCCTTGGCCTCCTATTTATAGAATTCCAAAACTTGATTTTTGGATTTAAATAATCAGATGAAATAAATCATTTCTGCCAGATATTGACACGTGTCCTATTTGATGACCTTTCCAATTTATTTCGATTTTTCGTTGAGTCACACGCTACATGTAAAATTTATGTGACACGTAAGCGTTGAAATTTTAATTATTGGTTAACATTCATTTCACCGAAATTTCGATGTCTACAAGATGAACGCATGATATGTTTCCTAGATGGTTTATTGATATCACTACTTTCACTCAGTCGTTCCACAAAAAAATTAGAAATGAGCAGCTAAAGTTAAATAATCCTTGAAATATGTAAAGGAAGACAATTACCTTTTAAAAGAAGATTAATATGTATGCCTAGCTCGCAAATCACCAGTTGATCCACATTACTCGTATCTTTCGAAGAAGAAAAATAAGAAAATTAAACAAATTAAACAAATATGATGATAGCATACATACATGTGTAAATAAGATACATAGAGCTCAATTACCGGTATTCTGAGATTTTGATGTTTGGGATGTGAGAAATCTTGGGCCACTCCTCTCCACTGCCTTGTTCGCAGCGCTCTGAAAGCATGGGACAATCCTCAATGGTAAAATCCTGCAGTGGTGTTTTGCAGAAGAAGTCTGGCAGTGTTTTTATGCCTTTACAGTAACGAATTTGTAAAGAGGAAAGGCATGGCATGATTGAAATTTCAGAATCCTCTTTGTTCCACCCTTCCACGCCTACTTCCCACTCCTCCAACCCTGACATGTCCAGAATTTCAAGTTGTTTCAACTTTGGAAAAAATGAGGTGGATGATGATGATGTCAATGACGTTTCATCTGAGTCAACTATTCCCAAAAATTCACCACCAATCTTTTCCACCTTCTCCATTGCAAACAGAGTCAGCTTTTCAAGGTAGGGCAATTTCCCAAGAGGAGGCAAAAACTTGCACTCACTCCAGTTATATAGATAGATGATTCTTAAGTTGTGCAAAGACATCATCCAATTGGGGCAATTGGTGCCTGAATGATAAGAAATACGTAAGGATTCCAGATTGTCGTGCGGTCGTAAAGCATTCAGTATTTCTATTGTGCTCTTTGTCTGCTTGTACAAGACATCCTCAGAATTAATTTCAAGATGAAAGAATTGCTTCAGGTCCCACAACTGTGCCTTCTCAAGCTCCCTCTCGTCGTTCACATTCCCCTTCAATATTATGGTGAGACTGCCCTCAAGGTTCAAGACTCTCAGATCTCCCACTTGTAATGCTGCTCTGTCTTCATCCTCACCACAAACCACAACACACTCATCAATTCTTTTCAATTTTTTTAATCTGAGAATTCCTTTTGGCAAGTACTCCAGCTGATTACAGAGCCGAACATACAGGTGCTTTAAGCTAATCAACTTTCCCATGTTATCAGGTAGTTTTTCAAGTGAAAAACAGCAAAAAAGGCTCAAGGTATACAAATTGTACAACTCACAGAAACTGTCCGGCAATATCTTCAAATAAGTATTCCATGACAAATCAATATACCTCAAATGTATCAATTCACCAATTTCCTTTGGGACTTCACTTATGCCACAACTACTCAACTTTAATGTCCTAACACATTTCAGTTGTTGAATAAAGTTTGAGTCTATCTTAGCAAGGGATGAACCAAGATAAGAGAGTGAACGTAGGTTTTTGCTATTGTAAAATGCATTAGAAGGTGGGAGTGGCAGCGACTCACCATGTTTTGACCAAAAGGTTAAGGTCAAATGACGAACCTTTTCACCCAAACCCTCTATTTCACTGTCAACATCCGCATCAGTGATCAAACATTCATCCTTGGTGAGAGATTGCACAAAATCATGAACAATATCATGCATTTTGCAACCTGTAATTTTACCACTAACACTGTCTTTCTCCAAATCTTGAAAAAAAGACCGTGCTACTAAGTTATCAAAAATTCGTTGACCAACTTCTCCCTCATCTTTATTCCCCTTTGAATTAAGATAATCTTGTGCCATCCAAAGATTAATCAACTCATCCCTCTCAAACTTATGATCTTTAGGAAAACAAGCACAATACAAAAGGCAACATTTGACTGCTGGGGCCAAATCATAATAACTTAGAAAAAGTGATTGAAAAACTTCTTGCTCCACCTCTTCTTGATCCCATATCTTACTATTCAAGACATCTAGCCATTCCCTCCGTGTTTTCTTATTGTACATGAGACTACCTAAAGCTGAGAGGTAAGCCCTTGCATTTCTTCACAATATCCCTACTAATATCTTCAAACGCCTTGGACTCTTCTACTTCTGTATCAGCAAACACCAAGTGTTTGAAGATCGATAAACAATATACTTCACTCAACTTTTCCATATCGATCTTGTCCCTTCTTGCTCTCATCATATCAACGACCTCATGCTTTCGTGTGGTCACCAATATTCTACTGCCATGAGCACCATGCTTAATTAGTGGTGCCCTTAATTTTTCCCACTTTTTACAATCGTGGATCCACACATCATCTAGGACAAGGAGAAACCTTTTGTCCTTGATGGATGTTGACATGCGTTGCAAGACATGATGCCACTCATCCGAGCTTGAAGCATCGTCACCGCTTATAGCTTTGGCAATCTTAAACTCATCAAAAGGATCTGAGACACAAACCCACACTTTCTTCTCAAAATAGGCTTCTACATTTTTATCATTATAAACAAGTTGGGCTAGAGTTGTTTTTCCCATTCCTCCCATCCCTATAACAGGGATGGTAAGAAGCCCCCTCCGATCTTCTCTACCATTACTCAACAACTTTGTTATCAGATTGTCTTTCTCCTTTTCTCGACCAAATACCTCTGACATGACGACATCAGACGAAGTCTTCTGCCGTTCAGGTAATTCTTGATTGCCTCTTTCTATGTGTTGAAACCCATACCTTTTTCTTTGCTCATCGATCCTACTTAGTTTACCATTTAGATCTTTTATCTTACTCGCAATCTCACGGCGAGAAATCATCTGCAAGGATATGTCTTTGGCCTTGCGAAAACAAAGGCAGCTAGAGGAAACAGAGAAAGTTACCTTCTTCTTCTTCTTCTTCTTCTCCTCCTCAGGAACAACAACATCTTCACCTTCTCGTTCTTGCTTCTCAACCTGTTGTCTCAGCATGTCAGTGTTCCACTCGTCCAGCACGTCCACCATCTGCAAGGATATGTCTTTGAGCTGATCCAACCAGATCCTCACGCTGGTGTCCTTGAATTGCCTTTGCTCTGCATCTTCGAGAACGGCTTGAATAGCTCTGAGATTGCCAGCAAATTCTTCAACATCTTCCTTGGCGTCCAAAACAAGTTTCACCTCTCCGTCAACGTACTCGTAAACTGTTGAAACAAGCCGACCCAGTAGCATGGAAACGATTCCGTCAGCCATTTTTTCAGCGTCCGCAATCTGTTGACACTAAGTGGAAAAAGAAATGAAGAAGATGAAATGCAGAATGGTTTGTTGCCTCTCTTCTGTCCCGCTTATGCGATTATTCCAAGTCAATCAAGTCAATTAATAAAGTGCAGCGATTGGTTGGTGTGCTGTCATTACTCTGTGGAGGCCAGCTCCATCTCACTCCGCATAAATAAAGTAATCATGTGAAAGTTTACCAAAAAAAAAAAGAGTAATCATGTGAAAAAGAAAAGGAAAAAAAAATCATCAAGCCTTCGTTACCCTACTATTTATAAACGACAAGCGTTCAATTATTACTTGGTAATTTGCATTCAAACACTAGCTCTGTAATTTGGGCATCAAAAGAGGATTCGAATTATGTTCATCGTATATTGTTTGGTCGGTTTTCATTAGTTATTATTTTTGTTTAATTTTAAATTAAAAATTAAAATAATTTTTGATCATACGATATATAATAAATAACTAAAATATGAAAATTTCTAAGATTTTTACAATTTAAATCTGAATAGGGATTCAAATCCCTGTTTTTGAAGTTTACGTCGGCACCGCTTGTAACCATTTGTTTTTTAATCATATGCATCGTTTCCGATAGAAAAAACAATAGCTCTGTTTTTACCTTTTATTTTTTTTGTGTGGAAATTTTCTGCTGGAGCATTACCAAATTTGCTTGGTATTGTAAATGGTCTTTAATCGTTGGTTGGATTGTGCAACTTTTCTCGTGAGTATATTAGGTAGTAAGAAAATATTTTAAATAAAAAAAACAAAAATTATAACATCATATAAATTTATAAACTATTTTAAAATTAAAATAGAAATTAAAATTTAAAGCGATGTCAATCATTTCAAGTGAAGTAAATTAAATGGTAGTGCGCTGTCATATTTTGTGGAGGCCAACTCCAACCCACATCACAGAAATGAAGTAATTTTGTGTAAAAAAAAGAGAGAAAAATACCATGACTACCAAGGTGGGAGTTCTTCTCGGATTAGCTGATGTTTTTACGAAACCATTAGGCAAGAAAATGTTGAAGATGATGTTACGCAAGTAGAGAGTTATTGACATTTGCTCTTCAACTTAAGGGGTGTTAGAAAGTCACCGATGATTAGATAAGAAACTTATATATGATTGATTCTGTATGATAATTGCTAGATCCACAAGAATGTACTATTTTTCTACTCATATTTTAATTTAGATCAAAATGAAATCCAAATCCCTGTTTTTGAAGTTTATGTCGGTACGAATCAGGATTCTCTTCTAATCTAATCTAAGGATGAGAATCCTCATGATCAAAGGATGTGGACCGTTGGATTTTATCCAACAGCTATAAACAGAGAGATTCTTTTAAAGTTATAATAATCATAACAGTTATATTTTTATGCAACGATGCATATCTTTATTCTTAGATTAGAGAAGGATCCTGGTCCATGCCGGTACCACTTGTAACCACTTGTTTATTAATCATATGCATCGTTTCCGATAAATGGTGGTGTGCTGTCATATTATTCCAAGTCAATCAAGTCAATTAAAGTAAAGTAAAGTTATTGGTGGTAGGGATATTAGGA
Organism: Pyrus communis; assembly: GCF_963583255.1. NCBI lineage: Eukaryota > Viridiplantae > Streptophyta > Magnoliopsida > Rosales > Rosaceae > Pyrus > Pyrus communis. The sequence goes on from NC_084817.1 coordinate 2,626,391, forward strand.
ATTTTCACATTATAATCATCATCATAAATTACATGGTCAGTTTTCGTTAATTATTATTTTTGTTTAATTTTAATTTAAAAAATTCAAAATAATTTCTGGTTGCATAATATACAATAAACAGATAAAATATGAGGATCTCTAAGATCCCCATCCAAATCTCTGTTTTTAAAGTTCATGTCGGCATCGCTTGTAAACATTTGTTCATTAATCATATGCATCATTTCCGATAAAAAAAACACTAGATCTGGTTTTACGTTCTTTTTTTTTTTTTTTTTGTTGGATGTGTAAATTTTAAAGTTCAAGTCGAGTATAGAGCTATGGCTGGTACTTCTTGTGTACTTGGCTACATTTTATTTTGGAAGGTGTACAATTTACAACTGCCGCATTCTGGAGCATCTCTTTTATATTGTGATAATTAGGCAGCTTTACATATAGGGGTGAATCCAGTTTTTCATCAGAAAACTCAGCACATTGAGATGTATTCTCATTTCATCATGGACAAGATAGTTGATGGCACAAAAACCCCATGACATGTGAATTCTTCTCAAATTAGCCGATGTTTTTATGAAACTAGTGGGCAAGAAAATGTTCTAGGTGATATTACGCAAGTTGGGAGTTCTTGACATCTACTCTCCAACTTGAGGGGGTTGTTAGAAAGTCACGGTGATTAGATAGGAAACTTATATATGATTGATTCTGTATGAGAGCTACTATACACACCATGATGTCCTATTTTTCTCACCCACACTATAATTCCACCCACCGTAAAGAGTTCAAAAATTGAAATGTTATTTTTTCACCCACTATTATTCCTAAAATAACCTCTAATATATATCTAAAGTTATAAACTTATCCTCTTAGAAAATAGAATATAAACAATTATATATAAAACTAAGATTAAGGACATAATCGTTCTAAAATTTCATCTGCTTCATCTATCATAAGAAAAATACATGACTGTTTTGTATTAAGTTCGTTATTATATATCTTTTAAGGTCATTATCGGTCATTTTATAAACGGGCAAATTTGTAATTAACAAATACATTAAAACGTGGGTGGGAATATAAAACACTGAGATAGAAATAACAACACTTTTTTATATTTACATTGTATCCCTAGAATTTTGGTTTTCCCATTGTACAAGGAATCTGATACGTATATACGTACACAATTCAATGGAAATATGCATTCAAGACAGACATAATTCTCGACTGTGCCTGGCTAAATTTTGAGGATATTATTGGATCGCTGGCATCTCTTGACACTGTTTTGCCGCTAGGGGTGTTGGATGCGAGATCCCACACAACCTCCCTTGAAAGAGAGTGAGAAAGTGTTGTTAATTTAAAGGTTTCTTGGTCAAGCCTTGAGCAAGCTCTGCAAAATTACAGATTTTGCCATGAGCTCCCAATTGGATACTTGAGCTTTAGTCCTCTCGAAATTACAGATTTTGCCATGGCTCTGCAAAATTCGCTGAGTAAGCCTCTTTCAGTGTGGAAGAGAGCATCTTCGCCGCCCATTCTTGCCATGTCAGAAGTACTTTCAAACCTTTGGGCTGTTCACTGTTCATTTATGGTAAAAATAAATACCCAACAGCAAAACATGAATTAAGTGAGATGTTGGGCCTTGGTTAGGCCCAACTGCTTAATTTTGGGTCCAAACAGGGAGTTTTGGATGACGTGAGGCGGCTCCGAGGGTTCTGCCGGCATGCAAACTGGTGGCGGCGAATCTTGCCGTGATCACGATCACGGAGGAGGTGTTGAAAAAGCTCGGCGTGGACGCTTATCGCTGCATTTGTAAGGAAAACTTGTTTGTGAATGAAAAAAAAAAAAATGCAGGAGTTACCCTGCAAGCACACTTTTCACCCTCCTTGCATTGTATTCAAATATTTGAACATTTGTTATATTGTTAATGTATCTCATTGGTTGCGTTCAATTCGATTTTCGACGGACTGACTGACTGGGGTTTTTGGGTTGTTTTGAGTGGAGCAGGATGAGCGCAATTTTTGTCCGATACGCCGGCATGAGTCGCAGACGGATGATCATGCATACGAGAGCTGGAAGGAGAGGGAGAAGGAGGCCGAAGAAGATAGAAAAGGGGCTTCGAATGCGATTCGAGGTGGTGAATACATATATGTTTAATGTTTAAAGGATGATATTTGGTTCAGCAGTTTGTCAAATTTGCAGCTTCGTCCATAAATTCTTATTCATTCCGTCGCATTAAGCATGGCCGTGATTGTGTGCTCTGTTTCTCTGGTAAGGTATGTTGTGATTCAGACAAATAATACAGCAAATTTGGTTTCTCCGGTAAGGTAGTTATTTCTACTTTCGATTTTAAACTCAGTACAAATATTGGAATTGTACGTTTTTATATATCTATTTTTATCGTCGTCTTATTATATGTATATATATTTTTGACTTTATGTTACTACATAATAATTTGTATTTTCAACTTTATATTTTATACGAGTATTATACTATACTACTATATTAAGAAAGAAAGAAAGAAGGTATGAGCTTGGAAACATGAAAGATGAATCATTGCAATCCTATCGTGACGGAATGATATTCTCTTTTATGCAACCGCTCTAACTTAATTTCTTCCTTGGGTATATATATATATTTTCTCCCTATTTTCGAGTATTTTACATATAGCAAGTTATTTCAAAATTCGGAGATAAAATTTTATTAAGGAGGTAGATTGTAACGATCCATCATTAATTTTACTTTTTTATCTATAATTTTTTAAAGTGTGAATTTATGAAAATGCCCTTCGAGGTAAACCGTTGACTTTTGTTGACCACAGTGTCATGTCGCGTGAGATTTAGCCCTTGGCGTATCCTTGTAGCACACCAACACCCTTTTTCCCCAGTGAAATCTAGTTTATGAACTTGCCAGATCAGTCTATGAACTTGCCATCGGGCAAAAACAACTCGACAAGCCCGAATTGCTGTGGAAGTCATACAATGACTTTGAACTAGCAGAGAGAGAGCTTGAGGGAGCCAGAAATCTGTACAGGCGACTCTTAGAACGGACCCAACACGTTAAAGTCTGGATCAGTTACGCAGCATTCAAGGCATCGGCTATTGCGGGAGGAGACGGAATGCGCTCAGAAGATGTTATTGAGCAAAAGAAACAATGCATTCAGCGCGCCAGAAGGGTTTTCGAGGGAGCGTTGGACGATTTTAGAACATCAGCGAATACTAGGTTCTAATAAAATCTCTGCAGAAACAAGCAATGAAAAGTAATAAATCCTCAACATCATGACTTGTATCTCCTACGGATTTCACAGGAACGACAAGCCATTCAAGAAACACGAAAGAAGCTATGAGATCAAGAAAAAAGGATAATCATAAAATGATGCACATATTATGTGCCATGTTTTGGAAGAACCTGAAGACGCTACTGAGGTTAAGTCCCTTGCTCAAACTCATACAGACCAGATTATGGAGAATCAGGTACATGTTACCATTGACATCGAACGGAAAGATGGAAAATGGGTGAAACTACTGAAACACTGCATCTACCGGTCCCCGTCCATTTCATTTCATGCAGTCAGTAGCTCACGTTATAAAGACAAGCTCCAATGAAACACGCCATTTACAGAACAATTAAGTATTCCAAAGTATCAACAAACCCACAGCAGAAATCATCGAATACTCCTCGCAAAGCCAACCACACACAAAAAAACCCAACAAACCCATTTCATAACGTTCCACTAAAATCAAGAAATCCATACACAACAAACACAATGCTTACCCAAAACGCTTAGCAAGATATAGAACTTTAGCACAACGGGTTAATCCGACTCACTGATCTTTCAACTAAAAATTTCCATCTGGGTACTTTCAGACGAACCCAAAAAACCATCCAAAAAATTACATATATAGAGCAGCAGTGTGATAGCTCACTGGAAAAATAAAAAACGCAAGAATAGTAAAATTAAGAGCAATTAAAGGAGAAAGGCAGAGAATTTGGACCTTGGGGAGGTCAATATGCTCATAAAGAGTCCAACCGGACGAACAATCATGATCCTCGCAGCTGTGGTCGTGCAGGCAAGCCATCTCTCTTTCCCTCTGTTACTGAATTTCTCACAAAAAAATTACGAAAGACGAGTGAAGAAGAAATAGAAGCAACCAGAAATAAGAGCCGAGCCGAGCCGTCGCGTTTTTAAGAGTAAATTACATTTTAACCCTGTAGCGAATTTCATCTTTTTTTGTTCCTTACTAAATGAGTAAATTGTAATAATGATCCTTCAACTTTAATCAAATTAGAACAATAGTCCATCAACTAAAAATTCATTACCATTGGTTCCTCAAGTCATCAAAATGTGTAGATCTGGTCATTTTCGTCAACTTCGTTAGAATTTTATCAAAATGAGTTATGTTTGCTCATCAAAATGTGTAGATCTGGTCATTTTCGTCAATTTCGTTAGAATTTTATCAAAATGAGTTATGTTGGAAGGATTATTGTTGCAATTGGGGTCCCTCAACTCATCAAAACGTGTAGCTATGGTCATTTTCGTCACATTCGTCACATTTGTATCAAAATGAGCTATGTTGGAAGGACCATTACTACAATTTAGTTAAAGTTAAAGGATCATTGCTCCAATTTGGTTAAAGTTGAGGAACAATTTCTCCAATTAAATTAAAATTGAAGAACTAATGGTAATGAATTTTTAGTTAAGTATGCACGTTTTGATAAATTGAAGAATTAATAATAATAAATTTTTAGTTATGAAACCATTGATGTTGAAAAAAAAAACGTTACTACAATTTACCCTTACGAAATTGGCACAAAAGTAAAGGGAACATAGGGGAACTCCTAGTCCAATTTTATCGCGGACTCAATTTCCTGTTTGATTTGGGATTCTCGATTTCCTATTTGATTTGGGACGCTCAGTCTCTTATATATTGTGATTTTCGTAACCATAATTAAAAATCACACCTCTCATTCTTTCCTTTCCACACTTTGATTTGGGGTTTTTTCGAATTCGAGTTCAAGCTTTTTAGTTTCTAAAGAATTATGGCGAAGGACAACAATGGCTACAAGGACACCGATGACAAGCTGCCGCGGGCGAGAAGGGTTAAGAACAAAGCCCCAGCCCCTGTCCAAATCACCGCAGAGCAACTCCTCCGCGAGGCGCGTGAGGGTCAGGAGGGTGAAATCCGTCCTCCCCAACAGCAAATAAATGATGCTACCGAGCTTGCTGATTTTCGCCTCCGAATGCGCAAGGGATTCGAGGACCAAGTCCGGCGCCAAAAGCAGAATGCCCGCGTCTGGATCAAGTATGCTCGGTGGGAGGAGTCCCAGAAGGAATTGGACCGTGCACGCTCTGTTTGGGAGCTGCTACTTGAGGTAGATTATCGAAACCACACCGTCTGGGTCGAGTATGCCACGATGGAGATGAAGAATAAGATGATCAACCATGCGAGGAATGTGTGGGAGCGTGCTGTGCAACTCTTGCCGAGGGTGGATCAGCTTTGGTACAAATATATTCACATGGAGGAGATGATAGGGAATGTAGCTCGTGCTCGGGAAATATTTCGGAGGTGGATGGATTGGATGCCGGACCGGCAAGGCTGGATCGAATTCATCGAGTTTGAGCTTCGGTATAATGAAGTAGATCACGCGAGAGCGATTTTTGAGCAGTTCGTACAATGTCATCCAAAAGCTGACGCTTGGATTCGGTATGCCAAGTTTGAGATGAAGAATGGTGACCTTGCAAGGGTAAGGGATGTGTTTCAGACGGCAGTGGATATGCTAGACAATGATGAGGGGGCCGAACAGTTGTTTCTGGCTTTTGCTGAATTTGAAGAAGGGTGCAAAGAAATCGAGCGTGCGAGGAGTATTTATAAGTTAGGGCACGATCGTATACCAAAGGGAAAGGCTGATTCTTTATATAGGATGTTCGAGGAATTTGAGGAGCGGTATGGGGACAGACAAGCGATCGAGGATGCAATTTTGAACAAGGCAAGGTTCAAGTATGAGCAGGAGGTTAGGAAGAATCCTATAGATTATGATGCCTGGTTTGGTTATATAAGGCTAGAAGAAAATGCAGGGAACAAAGAGAAGATTAGACAAGTTTATGATCGAGCGATTGCCAATGTTCCACCGGCTCAAGAAAAGCGGTATTGGCAGCGCTACATTTATCTATGGATCAACTATGCACTGTATGAGGAGATTGATGCTCGCGATGAGGACCATGCACGCGTTGTCTATAGAATGTGCCTTGAACTGATTCCTCATAAGAAGTTTACATTTGCAAAAATGTGGATTCTCGCAGCCGAGTTTGAGATCCGACAACTGAAACTCGAGTCTGCACGTAAGATACTTGGTACTGCAGTTGGCAAGGCAGCTAAAGGCAAGATATTTAAAAGGTACATTGAGATTGAGTGGCAACTATGTAATGCTGATCGCTGTCGGAAACTGTATGAAAAGTATCTGCATTGGTCGCCAGAAAATTGCTACGCGTGGATCAGGTATGCAGAGTTTGAGAAAAAAATTTGCGACACAGAACGAGCTAGATCAGTTTATGAACTGGCCATCGGGCAAAAACAACTCGACAAGCCCGAATTGCTTTGGAAGTCATACATTGACTTTGAACTAGCAGAGAGAGAGTTTGAGAGAGCTAGAAATCTGTACAGGCGACTCTTAGAACGGACCCAACACGTTAGAGTCTGGATCAGTTACGCAGCATTCGAGGCATCGGCTATGGTGGGAGGAGACGGAATGCGCTCAGAAGATGTTATTGAGCAAAAGGAACAATGCATTCAGCGCGCCAGAAGGGTTTTTGAGAGAGCGTCGGACTATTTTAGGACTTCAGCACCGGAACTTAAGGAACAAAGAAGTATGCTGCTAGAACAATGGCTGAACATGGAGAAGGAGAAGGAGTTTGGGGATTTCGGTGTTGTTAAGTTGGTGCAAGCGAAGCTGCCGCGGAGATTAAAGAGGAAGAGGCCAATAGTTATTGAAGATGGTGGTTCTGCAGGGTTTGAAGAATATATTGATTATCTTTTTCCAGAAGAAGCTCTTAACACGAACTGCAAGCTCTTCGAAGCTGCCTACAATTGGAAGAGGAGAAAAGATTCTTCTGCGGAGGATGGCGAAGATAAAGAAACATAGCACATTGTATATTTCGGGGATGAGAATCGTTTAGAAGTGATTTTAATTTTAGACTTTTTTTTTATTAAAAGCACTTGTAAAAAATGGAAATTTTAGACTTTTTTTTTAGGAGTCACGTGCTTTGATACAGCGTTGGGCACGGCCAAGTTAACTAAAATTGTAACTCTATCTGTAACTAACTTCTTGTATGATGAAAATTTAACTTCATTCATTAAGAAAAATCACCATGAAAGAGCACAGGTCCAATGCCGTCAGCTTCAATCCATTTCTTGCCACCGTCAATCCATTTCATGCCAGTCAATGCCGTCAGCTTCTCTGTTGACATGATGATTGTATCTGACCTGTTGAAAAATCACAATGAAAGAGCACAGGTCCAAGCAGCGAGGAGTCAGCAGGGAAGGCTTTGAGGAATCACTTTCCAATGCCTGCCAAGTTCTCATGACATTGGTGAAGATGATCAAAATTTCAATTGAATCTTCAGTTATGGACGTTGATAGTCGACTTCACGCTTTTAGCGCGCTTTGACAGAATTCCTGAAACGATAGACGGATTCCCGATTCAACATCTCTAATACATTGTCCTAGTCTAAGAAAACAACTATATTATACGTAGATTAAAGTCAAACAACAAACCTCACGAGAAACTTAAGGGTGACTTTAATCGACGCTCCTTAATTTGGCTCACATATGCTCAGTCTCTCATATGTTATGCGAAAACTTGAGCAGCTAAGATTAGCAAATCTCTGCGTCGTGGGAATTTGATATCAAATTTGTACATACGGCTGCATAATTACCTAATCGCGTGTCATAAATCAGTTACATGAAATGCACGATAAAAATATCACAACTATTCACTCAGTCGTCTTGCAGAGAAATTAGAATTGAGTGGTTTGAAGTTAAATAATCATTACTAATTTGATAGGGAACTATTATTGACACTCCAAAAATATCATTATACACTCCTTCACAAGTGTATTTTTCTTTCTAAATATAGAAAGTTTGGAGTGCAAATGAAAATTTTGGTGTCAATACCAATTCTCATTTGATAAATATATATATATATGAAAAGGAAAGAAAATACCTTTTCAAAGAAGATTAATAGGTATGACTAGCTCGAGAGTCACCACTTGATCGACATTGTTTATGTCCCTTGAAGATTATCTGAATTAAGAAAAAAGAAAAATAAGCAAATTAAACAAATATGGTGATGATAGCATACATAAATGTGTAAATAAGATAGACAAAGCTCAATTACCTTAAGGATAAAAGATTTTGATGTTTGGGATGTGAGAAATTTTGTGCCACTCCTCTCCACCACCATGTTTACAGCGCTCTGGAAGCATGGGACAACCCTCAATGATAAGATCCTGCAGGGGTGTTCTGCAGAGGAAGTCTGGCAGGGTTTGTATGTAGTCGCAGTCACTAATTTCTAAAAAGGAAAGACATGACATGATTGAAATTTCAGAACCCTTTTTGTTCCACCCTTCCACGCCTACTTCCCACTCTTTCAATGCGTCCATGCGGCTAATATTGAGTTGTTTCAACTTTGGAAAAAATGAGGATGATGATGATTTCAATGAAGTTTCACCTTCGTCAACTATTCCCAAAAATTCACCACCAATCTTTTCTAAATTCTCCATATTCCATAGAGTCAGCTTTTCAAGGTAGGGCAATTTCCCAAGAGGAGGCAAAAACTTGCACTCACTCGAGTTATATAGACTAATGATTCTTAAGTTGTGCAAAGACATCATCCAATTGGGGCAGGTGGTGCCTAAATGATAAGAAATGTTTAAGGATTCCAGATTTTTGTGCGGTCGGAAAGCATTTAGTATTTCTATTGTGCTTTTTGTCCGCTTGTAAAAGACATACTCAGAATTAATTCCAAGATGACATAATTGCTTCAAGTCCCACAACTGTGCCTCCTCAAGCTCCATCTCATCTTTCACATTCCCTTTCAGTTTTATGGTGAGACTGCCCTCAAGGTCCAAGACTCTCATATCTCCCACTTGTAATGCTGCTCTGTCCTCATCGTCACCACAAACCACAACACTCTCATCAATTATTTTTAATTTTTTTAATCCCCGAATCCTTTTTGGCAAGTACTCCAGCCAATTACAGCCATAAACATAAAGGTACTTCAAGCTAATTAACTTTCCCATGTTATCAAGTAGTTTTTCAAGTGACCTGCAATAACAAAGGCGCAAGGTATACAAATTGTACAACTCACATGTACTGTCCGGCAATATCTTCAAACCATCATTCCATGGTAAATCAATATGCCTCAAATATATCAATTCACCAAATGACGAACCCTTTCACCCAATGCCTCTATTTCATTGTCAACACCCTCAACATCGATGATCAAACATTCGTTCTTGGTGAGAGATTGCACAAAGTCATGAACGATATCATGCATTTTGCAACCTATAACTTTACCACTGACACTATCTTTATTCAAATCTTAAAAAAAAAGACAGTGCTACTAAGTTATCAATAATTTCTCGACCAACTTCTCCCTCATCTTTATTTCCTTTTGAATTAAGATAATCGTGTGCCATCCAAAGATTAATCAACTCATCCCTCTCAAAATTATAATATTTAGGAAAACTAGCACAATACAAAAGGCAACATTTGACTACTAGGGCCAAATCATAATAACTTAGAAAAAGTGGTTGCAAAACTTCTTGCTCCATCTCTTCTCGATCCCATATTTTATTATTCAAAACATCTAGCCATTCCCTCCTTGTTTTCTTATTATACATGAGACCGCCTAAAGCCTTAGCAGCGAGAGGTAAACCCTTGCATTTCTTCACAATATCTTTACTAATATCTTCAAACGCCTTGGACTCTTCTACTTTTGTATCAGCAAACGCCATGTGATTGAAGATTGATAAACAATATTCTTCACTCAACTCTCCCAAATTGATCACGTCACTGCTTGCTCTCATCACATCAACAACATCGTGTTGTCTTATGGTCACCGATATTCTACTAGCATGACCACCACTTTGAATTAGTGTTGCCCTTAATTTTTCCCACTTCTTACGATTGTGGGTCCACACATCGTCTAGGACAAGGAGAAACCTTTTACCCTCGATGGTTGTTGACATGCATTGCAAGACGCGTTCCAACTCATTTAAGCTTTGGGCATCATCACCGCTTATAGCTTTGGCAATCTTAATCTCATCAAAAGGATCTGAGACACAAACCCACACTTTCTTTTCAAAATAGGCTTTAACCTTGTCATCATTATAAACAAGTTGGGTTAGAGTTGTTTTTCCCATTCCTCCCATCCCTAGAATAGGGATGATAAGGAGCCCCCTCCGATCTTCTCCACCATCACTCAACAGCTTTGTTATCAGAGTGTCTTTTTCCTTTTCTCGGCCAAATACCTCTGACATGACAACAAAAGATGAAGTCTTCTGCCGTTCAAGTAATTCTTGAATGCCTCTTTCTATGTGTTGAAACCCATACCTTTTTCTTTGCTCATCAATCACACTTAACTTATCGTTCAAATCTTTTATCATACTTGCAATGTTACAGCGAAAAATCACCTCTTTGGCTTTGCGAAAACAAAAGCAGCTAGGGGAAACAGAGAGAGTTACCTTCTTCTTCTTGTTAGAAACAACAGCATCTTCACCTTCTCGTTCTTGCTACTCAACTTGTTGTCTTAGCATCTTAGTGTTCCACTCGTCCAACACGTCGACCATTTGGAAGGATATGGCTTTGAGCTGATCCAACCAGATTCTCATGTTGGCGTCCTTGACTTGCCTTTGCTCCGCATCCTCTAGAACAGCTTGAATAGCTTTGAGATTGCCAGCAAATTTTTCAACATCTCTCTTGGAGTCCAAAACAAGTTTTACCTCTTTGTCAACGTACTCGTACACTGTTGAAACCAGCTGATCCAATAGCATGGAGATGATCCCGTCAGCCATTTTTTCAACGTTCGCAATCTATTGACGGTGGAAAAAGAAATGAAGAAGACGAAATGCAGAATGATTGTAGCGTTGCCTCTCTTCTATCCAGCTTATATGATTATTCCAAGTCAAATAAAGTAGAATGGTTGGTGTGTTGTCATGTTTTTTGAAGGCCAACTCCAACTCGCACCACAAAAAAGGAAAAAAGAAAGATATGGAGAACTAATTAAAAGTTCAAAACTTTAGTCTTAAAAGAAAAAATGAAAAATGACAAATAAATGTGTAGTGAATAATACTAAGGAAAGGTAAAAATGTGGTTTTTCATTAAAAATGAACAGTACCGGGAGTGTTTCATTAAAATTTCCAAAAAGATAAGGAATTGGATCCCATCCGGATCTACTTTGTTGGGATCCTAGGGATCTCCACATCTTAGTCATTCATTGTGTATTGTGTAGTCAGAAATCATTTGACTTTTTTTATTTAAAATTAAACACAATAATATTTGATGAAAACTAACTATACAATGTATAATAAATGGTTAAGATGTGAGGATCCTTAGGATCCTTACAAAGTAAATCCGGAGAGAATCCTCCTTCAAAAAATAAAGCCTTCATTACCCTACTATTCATGAAAGACAAGCGTTCAAATTATTACTTTGAGAATCCTCTTCCAAAAAATAAAGCCTTCATTCCATACCATTTATGAAAGACAAGCTTTCAATTATTACTTCTTTTTATTTTTGGTGAATTATTACTTTTTTTCTTTTTCTTAACAAACGATATTTGTACATTAAAGGAAAGGAAGTGCACTTTGAAATTCGTCATTGATTAGAATTGAATCTAAGACTTCTCATTCACAAGTGAAAAGAAATATCAAGAAATTTGTATTCAATTATTACTTGGTAATTCGTATTCAAATACTAGCTCTGTTTATGGAGTTTACGTATCTAATCTATGTCAGCACCGCTTGTAATTTTTTGTTTATCAGTAAAACCATGCTATCGTTTTTGATAAACCATAGCTATGTTTTTAGATTTTACCTTAATCGTCTGATCTCTTTTCTTTTGTAAATTTTCAGCCGGAGCATTGCCAAGCTTTGGTATTGTTCGTCTTCTTTATTTGTTGGTTGGGTTGTGCAACTTTTCCCATGGGGTTTCAGTTGTAATAAGTAGTAAAAAATTAGATTTGTTTGGTTTAATTGATTTAACAAACAAATTTCGAAGTTTAAAATAATTTAACGGCAATCAATACTAGGGTGAGTATCACTCTCACTTAAGGAGTGGGCAAAAATGCACTCCTAATTTATTGATATTGTTATGCATTTGTAAGTGAATTTTTTTTTAGATTCGAACATCTCAAATGATGAGTTCGATATTAATTTGTTCTTTTATCACTTAGTGTAAATATATCGTTATAAAATAAATATATAAATATATTTTATCTTCTTTATAGGAACTATTGGATACAAGATCAATTAAACAACTTTTTTTGGAAACTAGATCAATTAAACAACTTTTCTGTTTTGAGAAAAGCGTGCATTTTTTACAACTATTCTGAATATCGTATGTACCCTTTTGCTGCACAAGTTGTGCACATTCATGCACCCCAGATCGTCTATTTTTGTTAGGTTTTTATCCCTACTTTAATCGCTAAAATTTAAAATCAATAGAAGTAGTTCATGAGATTATTTACTGTAAAACATTTTAGTCATTATGTGAGAAATTATCGTTAAATTGAAATTATTCTTGTCAAATCAACTCCTCCTCTTGAATTACTGGTTTCTTCAATTTAATAGAGATTTTCACAGAATGGCCGAAATGATTGACGGTGGATAATCTCATAAACTACTTCTATCGATTTTAAATCTTAAAGACCAAAGTAAGAAGTTGTGACAATCTTATGAACAATTTTGGCTAAAAACCTTTCTGTTACTGATTACACCATTGAATTTACTTTTGTTTCTCTATTTGCTTTTGAGAAATTATATGCATTGGTTCGTAAATATTGTATTTTGCTTTCTTTGGTTTGTGTGTTTGGACCTTTGCACCGGGTAATTAATCATGAAAAATTTACAATTGTAGTTCAAACAATACCTTCAAACCAGTGGTGAAATTTAAAAAAGGAACCAAATTAAATCCAATAAACAAACATGCTAACGATGAAGATTATCAAATCTGCGGAAGAGATCAGTGAAAAATTGTAAGTGGAAGGGTTAACAAATTGCAGGAGTTGCCATGGCAGGTAATTTGGTGTTGTTTATGTTTATCTTCTAGAAAACAAGTGTACTATAATGACATGGCATGGCATGACATTTGCTTTCTTTTAACTTTGGGGGAATCAAATTAACAATCAAAAATTAGAATTTTCGCATGAAAAAAAAATAATTGGAATTTGAGATCTCTAATTTTCAAGTTTAAATTCCATATAAATAGGTATCGTTTTCGAGTTTTTATGAGTGAGACTTAAAAAATAAATAAATAAACTCAACCATGAGTGATCACCACCACCACCTATCACCACCATCACCATTTATCATCATCATCAAAATCACAGCTACTGCCACTATCACATGTCGTTGTGGCCCCTGTTGCTATCACCATTGATATCATCATCGCCATCTCGACCTACCATCATCATCGTCTTCGCCGTCACCACTATCACTACTGGCACATTTCATTTATATATTAATGATTCTATACACATTAAATTTCGTTATCAAATTTCATTGTTCCTTTAGATTAACCAAATAAGAACATTCACAAATTTTAATGAATGAAATTCTATCATTTTTATTTTGATCATTTTGAAATTCTTTCGTAATTTTAAATTTCCTTACTAAAACACAATGTTGCTCAAACTGTCTTGTTGTTGCTCCTCGGATTTTTTTTTTTGATGATTTTCTGTCCTGCATGTGAATCATGCGCGGGCTGGCAATGTCCTCATGGGCCTTGTGCTGGGCTTTGATTTTATTGTTAGGTCTGTCTCAGTTTTGTTACTTTTGTGGTTAAAATTTTTGTTCTGTGAGGGCCTTCGTTAAAGCTCTTAAAATTTAACTAATTCAAATCATTTAGATTTTGTTGGTTTTTTCGTGGCATATCTTATCTGCGATCATGGTTGGGGAAAGATCTAAATTACAACTTTTTTTTTTGCAAAAATTACAAATTTTGTTGAATATATGGAAAATATAAGTTAAAAATTTCTATTGATTAGAGAATAATATATAAAAATAATAACAAAGACCGTTCAATTTTTTCTTTACATACTATTGTTTAATATTGTTTGATTCATTTAATTTTGAAGTTAAAAATAAAAAGAGTGTACGAAAGTCTAAACAAGTTGCGTGCCAATAATATTAACATTCCAATTCAATACAATTGTATGGTAGGATTTTATGATTTGCACATGCGAGTTTGGTTGGTTTGATGCAATTCTTTTCAAGGAATTTCCGCTTTCCAAATATTCCATCATGAAAACAACACCCTTTGATGATAATTTCTTCAGCCAAATCAAGGTTAGGGGTCCGCTAAGAGTGTCATTAAAATTTATAGAAGTCTTAAAATTGTACCCAAACACAAACACTGATGCATGCTATGGAAAATAATGCTCCAAGCCTACAAGAGTACAACCACCGATCCACCAGATTACCAGATGACCATATTCAACTCAACTTCTGTATTATTAGTTTGTATATTTTTATCATCGCATGACTTAACACATCAACAAAGAATAAAAAAAAAAAAACACATTGAATGAAAATGTGGGAAATAAATACATAATTGTGTATACAAACAAGAGATTAGGATTTAGGCGGTTTGGACATGTGAACCGAAGATTTAATGCTCCGGCTAGAAGATGTGACTATGAGACGAAGATTCAAGGCATAAGGGTAGAGGAAGACAGAGGAAGGGTTGGAAATAGACTAGGAAAAAAATATGGAATACGAGTTAATAGAAGACATGGCGCAAAATCGAAGATAATGACGTTGTAGAATTCATACACCCCGTCGCTGTTTACCTGAGAGTCGTTAATCGACATGGAACAAAACCCACCAAAAAACTCACTTTGCAGTTAGCTAGGGCACAAAACTTACACTCCAAGGCACACTCTTATGTCTTGTGTGTCTAGTTTAATTACCAATATAAAATTGAATAATTAAAAACAAAAAACATAAGCATGTATCTAAAGAAACTTGGATTAAAAGAAAGAACATGTACATTTAGATCAAGTATGAGAACTAATCCACTTAATCAAAAACCAATTAAACCTAATTAATCAAGTAAAAAAAAAAAATCTTACTTTATCGGTTAACCCAATTCCACTAATCTCATCACTAATCCGTATTATTAGTTTCTCATTCTATCCTACAATCTCCATTAGTCTTGTTTATAGTTTCTCAGTCAATCAATTTCCCTGTGCCTTCCCGACAGTCGCAAAGCAGCTCTTCGACCTCACCATCGCCGGCCGGCAGTCGCCCAGCCTCTCCCTCCTCGGCGAGTTCAGAGTCCGCCGCAACAGCTGTTTCACCGCCGATATCAGATCCTCCGTCGGGTTCGCGGGAGGACTCGACATCCGAAACTCCTCGTAGAAGCTGACGTGCCGCTTCATCGCCTCCTCCGTGCTAATCTTCCTCGGTGACCTCGAGTTCTCGTCCTTGATCGCCTCAGTGCAGAGTCCGCAAATCCACCGGCCCTGGTGCCTCTCCTTCACCGTCGCTATGTACGCCGGTGTGCACTCCTCCGCCAAACCGCAGCAGTAGCACTTCACCACCACCACCTCCTCCTGCGGCTCCGAAACCCGCTTCGCCTCCGCCGACTCCATAACAAAACCTCTCATGAAAAAACGAAACTTTGAAGAATTCCTGACGCAATTTTTTACGTTACGGCGAGATTATGGCAGAGACTTCAAAATCTTCACTGTGAATTTGCAGAGTGGCTTGATTTGCTCTGTATTACTGTTTTATTTATAGTGAACTGTTTCGGAGCCGAAATAGGACACTTCTCGGATTTGGATTCGGATTCGGATTCCGGAAGGAGTTCCGTATTTGGGGGGCGCGGTAATTTTGTTACTGAAGCTTGGGATTTCGGGTTGAGTTTCGGTATGTTTCGTCAATTTGTTACTGCTTTGGGTTTCGGAGTTAACATTTGGGAAAGTTTGGTTGATTTTGTTTTGGATTTTTCCACGTGCGGCCTTGCGATTGGGTGGAATCGATGGCCTCTAAATTTTAAGGGTGTGATATTCACATAATTTTTTTTACTTTTCATACTTTTTTTTAATTTTTGATTGTCGGATCGAATGAATTGAAGAAGAACAAGGGATATAAATCAACAAAATGTGTGTGAAATGTAAAAAGGAATGTGTGGATAACACATTCCAAATTTTATTGCCTGATCTCGTTTTGGTCTGCCACGAGTAGTGTTGTGATTGGGAGGAGGGTTGCATTCTTTGGCTTGCTGGGTAGGGGATTGTAACTTTCGGATTCTGTACGAGAGATTTTTCAGTGTAACCATCACACAAGGTGGTACACCACATATTGCTATATAAATGGTGGGATATGTATGTTAAAAAAAATAATAACTTAAAAAATAAAATTTCACACCATTATATAAAAATACGTGATATACCACCTGTATTCTCATCACAACAAAAAATTTCTCATTCTGTAAAGCATACAGTGTTTCGAGTTCTCCGAGCCAAACATGATACTTAAGGAAGAAACCACGCGGTATTTTTTGTGCACGTGCGCGTCTGTGGAAGGTTGAGTTTTTATGCTAGGCGGAGTCCGGTTATGTGAGGATGGGTCCCAAGAAATTGTGTTTTAGCAAATCACGTGTTTCGCGTGCGATTAAGTTGTACCTATGATCCCTAAATGGGTAAATTAAAGTTTAGGTTTTTGTTTCTAGAATAATCAAATCTCTAAATAATAATATATTTTAGAACTGTTTTGACAATTCACAATTTTCATCATGTACTTTTCACAACTATACTTTTATTTTAAATATTGAAATTACAGAATATACGATAAGAATTTTTTAGTGTCAATAACAATTCTCTTTAGTTGGATTTCAATCATTCCTTCTATAAATTTGAGTTATATTTATCTCTTTCGTTACGTGATTGTTTTTGTCGCACACTCCAATTATTTTCAGCTATTGCATACGTAATTATGATATATGTACGTGCTTCGATCCACCGAAAACTCTCGTCTTATTTTGGTGCGGTGGCGGAACTAGCTATGAATGTGTGTTCGACTGGGCTTGAATAAGTTTTACACTATAACATGGGTTGGGATAAATAGTTGGAGAAGATGGAGCGGTCCAAGTCAATGTTTTGATTCAAGTAGGCCCAATCCAAGGCTCAATAAAAAAAGGGTCCAAACATTTTATTTACAGAATAGTCCACATATCTCAATGGTGGCAATAAATAATGGGGGGGACTCCATTGACATATTAGCCACACGAAATTGAGAGTTATTACAATTTAGTTTGTTAAGAAACATAAAGACCAGATGGTCCAGCTCCAACAACCTGACACGTGTATGTTCCAGTATTGGAATATTCCAAAGCTCTTCAAGTATTCTTCTGTGCGGTTAAATTCCATAAATAGGTAGACTCTTTCTCTTTTTTCTTTTTCTATTTCTGATAAAAATCCACTCTTTCCCATTGCAAAACGCCAAACAGCCGCCTCTCTTGCTGTATTGTCCAGTTTCATGTCTCTTAACACTTTTTTTTAGGAAAAAATTTTCATTGTGATGAGAACACGGATGATACATTACGTATTGTGGTAAAAACTTTTATTTTTTAAGTTATTAGCTTTTTAACGCACGTATTTCACTATTTTTATAGTAACACATGATGTATCATTTCGTGTGTCGGTCACACAAAATATTCTCTCATTTTTTTAATGTGCTTTTTTAAAGTTAGCATTTAATTATGCGTTGTGGGCAAACATACTCAAAACAAAAGATGTGAATACCATGTTTACCTAGGGGTGGTTCGGTATGGGATCCCATACCGAAACCCTTGTCCCGATTCCCAAACCGAAATTTTTGGGAATCCCAAATTCAATACCAATCCCAAACCAAATTTTCGGGAATCCCAATTTTCGGGAATCCCGAAATAATTTCGGGATTTCGGGACAAATCGGGAATCCCGAAATGTTTTTGGGCTTTTGGACTAAAATTTGACATATTATGTTTTTGGGCTAAAATTTGACATATTATGTTTTTGGGCTAAAATTAAGTTTCAATCTACCCACTACCCATTTGTGCACAAAGTTTTTGGGCTAATGCCATCCCACCCCACATTTCAACTTTGATTCCTCCTCCACATAGTTGTAATTAAATGAAAATTTTGGCGGCGCCCATGTCTGAAAGAACAACTATATTGTGTACTCGAAAACAAAAGAAAAAAAATTTGAGCTCAACTAATTGCATGCCCTGTACCCACCTTGTCCGTGTATATATATACAATATATGTATACTGATATGTTCATGCATGCATAATGGTCTTTGCTCCTTTGTTTCCTTGATTTGCCTAGGTAAGCAGGAAACTAATATCCACATATTAATCACACTAGTGGCTAGGTATACAGGAAACTAATATCCAAAGATTAATCACACTAGTGGCTAGGTATGCAGGAAACTAATATCCAAAGATTAATCACATTAGTTGAGACAACTGGAATATAGAAACAAACAAATTGAACAAACAAACATTAGTTATTTAGTTGAGACAAAGATTAATCACACTAGTGGCTACCAATACCATTAATTAAAAAATAATTCTCTTATAATTAAAAAATAATATATATATATAATATTTATTTCTATTCGGTATGGGAATACCGAAAAAATGGAGATGTAATCCCGAATCCCATACCGAAAATTTCGGTTTGGTTCGGGATGACATACCGAAATTTTCGGGAATTTTGGTTTGGGATTTTTTTGGTTTGGGATCGGGATTTTTTCGGTTTGGTTTGGGATTTTTGGGATTTTTTTCCAGCCCTATGTTTACCTATCAAGAATAGACATCCCAATTATTCTAAATTAGGATTTTGAGTTTTTTTTAGTTATAGTCCGCTACTAATCTAAGGTCACTCTATAACGAGTAGCTTATGATTTAGTTGGTTAAACGCATTGCATTTTTGCATCTGAAGTCTCGTATTAAAATCTTCCTTCTTGTAATTTAAAGTAAATTGTCGTACTATATGTTAAAAAAAAAAGGTCAACCCAGTTTTTAAACCTAAATATCCAATATTGCTCTTACAAGATCGGAGGCAGATTGCCTGCCCTCCTATTTGGGTGCCCTTCTCATCCCCTCTTATTTGTACGGTCACGGTTAAGCCACGTCAACATTTTATATTCCTATTACTTTTTGTCTTATTTTCTCTATAAAAAAATCAATATAAAATGTTGACGTAGGAGGAGATGGAAAGGGCACCCAAACAGGAGGGTAGAAAATCTGCCTCCTACAAGACCAACCACCCTGGACGGCTGGACCCCATCCTCCCTCCCCGTACTACCTTTCTCTTTCTCTCAAATAAATTTTTAGTACTTCGGCTATTAGGTAGTCCGACTTTATATCTCTCAAGTAAATAAAAATAATATTTCCTCAATTTAATAGTAATCGTTTATTTTTCGTACTATTGAGTATCTAAACTATTGAATAAAACTTGCTCTCTCTCAATTTTCTTCTTATCCTACCACCATCAAGGGACCCCCTCCCTCTCCCTAGACCATGTGATGACAAGCATGTGTATAATTTGCAACGAGATCAAACCAAAATTTCTGTCGGGCAATTTCTACACGAATTATTGGTTGTTATCGGAATTAGATCAAAATGGATTTCAACGAGATCAAATTAAAACGATTTCAACGAAATTAAAATCTCTTGAGGAAGGGTGGTGGAGTGCAGCTTTTATTTATTTTTTCAATTTTAAGTGGGTGTTTGGGATTTGAATACGGGCAAAAAAGGGTTTTGAGGTGTAAAAAATTTTGTAGGGTGAACTAAGATTAGCCTTTGGAGTGTAAATAGAAAAATTATATGCACTGGTTTGGAAGTATTTTTAAAATTACGAAAAGTACTTTTAGAGAAAATGATTTTTTATTATTATGTGCTTCTTGTAGCACTTCAAATGATTTTTCATAATTTACTTGTATTTCTACTAAGAATTCATTCCAAAATCATTTTCACCAAAAACCTTTTCAACTATTTTAAAAACATTTTTAAAAAATCTTATGACACTTTAAGGGCATTTACTATACAAAATCATAAATTAGAAACTAGTTTGACTTGATTAGTAGTTGATCTTATTTCATTATTTCCCTTTCCAATTCATATTCATGATTTTCCTCGTTTCAAGTTATCATACCGTCGTCACTTGTTTATTAAAGTCATGTGACGAAAAAGACGAACACATAATTATTTGCTGAAATAATAAACAAGATAATAAGTTGATTTAGGTTTTGCTTGTACTGAATCCTCATGTGCATGTACCATTGCTTCCTTTATTTAGGCAATTTAAAGCGGCACAACCATATTATTATATGGGAAATGTGGACAGTAATTGTTTTTTTAGCAGTTAGAAATTAGGGTCAATTTCATGTTTTAAAAATTGGTAAAATTAATAATAAAGTTACAAATTGTTACAGTATTAAAGTATTTTATCAGCTAGTCAACATTGTCAGTAAAAAAAATCTTAGAATCCTTGATAGATATTCACTTATGTATATGATACATTTATACCTAATAGAAAAACTTTATCTCAGTCTTAAAATTATTGTGTTCTGCATATGTAATTAGTGACATAAAAAGGGAGACACTAATTATTGGTTATCATTTTGACTAAAAATGTGTGTTAGTCATTTGATTATTTAGTTTAAAGACCATTCCAACAATTAAAACTATATTGAATCATAAAACATGATCTGAAATTCAAGTTCTTAGACAATTAATAATGGTATTTTGATAAATAAAAAACCTTGGATTATAAGTCTTAATCTAGGGATGACTATTTAGTACACAACACGAGAATGAGTTGAAAAACGATAAAAGTTGGCCATAATTATGCTCAAGTCATATCGCATTAACCTATTTTTGAGCCAACTCAAGTATAACACGTTAAAATAGAACTTGAATTTACTGCCTTCTTAACATTTAACACGTTAAAATCGTGTATTATTTCAATTTGAAATTAATGATGCAATTCATAATCATGTAGTATTGATCTGTTATGTCGTGTCAACTTGAACCCAACAAGCAAAACTCAAATTGCCAAACCTATCCATTTTCATATTCTTCAGAAAAAAAGTCCTAACCATTTTTCAAAAATATGACGCCAACAAAAAAGGAAAAAAAAAATTAGAAAAAAAAAATGAAGAAAAACTAAAATATAGAGCTAAAAAAGTTGTGCTCATCCTCTCTCCCCCGAATCCCGATTACGTCAAAGAAATATTAAAATAAAAGCAATAAGTGAGTTGTACAGAGATAGAGAGAGAAAGTAGAGAGAGAAAGAGAGAGGAGGGGTCAAATCGAGTGGCGAAGGGGGTTGGGTTGTCTTTTACAAATTTCTGTGGTGGTGGTGGTGGTATTTCCATTTAGCCCTTCTCCTCCTTTTTCTTTCTTTCTAGCCCACGGAGGGTTTCAAACAAAAACACGCAGAGGAGAGAGAAACTAGAGAGAGAAACCAGAGATAGAGAGAGAGATAGATAGACCTGAAAGCTTGAAGATAATACTGGAGACACAGCTCTCCAAGCACTCCATACAAAACCCCCAAATCTTCTATTTTCCCTCTTTCTTCTCTTTAGTTTGTGTAATCTTTAGCCGATGGATCCCTTCGATTTGGTACGAAAAGGTATACTCTTGCTGCTTCGTTCAATCGGATCTTGAGCTTCATCTGTTCAATTTTGCAGCTTCATTAATTTCGTTTCTTGAATTTTTTATTATTATTTTTTGTTTTTATTTATTTTTAATCGTTGACGTTGAATTTGTTGAGATCTATCGAATTCGGTTGCTTGAGTAGTTATGGATTTGGTTGCTTGAGTAATAAGTGTTATTAATTATTGTTTATTTTTAATCATGATTTTTGTATAGATTTTTCTGTGGAAAATGGTAGTGTGGAAAATCAGGTCTTAATTAATTGAGCGTTGAATATAATCAATGTGTGAGATTTTTTTTTTTTGGGGTTATATCGTTTACTTCTGCTTAATTTTGTTGTTTGTTACTTTAATCAGTGTTTGAACTTGAATTTTAGGGGTTAAAGCATGTTTCTTTGAACAAATAATTGCAAGTTTATCGTATATTTGAAAATGATTGATATATTTATGATTCAATTTTCAAAATAAGTAGATTTTCTCTTCCTGTTTTGCTATTGTTTTCGATTATTTTATAACTGGTCGCATCGACTTTGACGGGCTTGTTGAATTGCGAGTTAGTTTTTCAGTAAGGGGAAGTTTTTGGTCAATGGACTAATTATAACACTCGATGAACTGTTTTGCAGGGTTTGGTTGAAGCTTAATGAAAATCAAGTTATTGTTTTTATTCAAAGCTGTTTTAGTTATTTTCATTTGAGTAAATAATGAGCTTGTCCAAGAAAGGATCCTTTACCAACGACACCAAACTAAGCACCTCAAACAAGGCAACTGCGTTGAATCCCAATGCAGCGGAGTTTGTTCCCTTTTCCCTCAGATCTCCGTCATCTGGAAGCACCAGCACGGCTCAGGGCGCATCAAAGTTTTCTTCCGCTGGAACATTTGGAAAAGCATTACTAGATCGAACAGAATCTTCTACATCAAACAATTCCGATGACGAGGCCCACCAGTATTGGCGCCACCAGCTCCCCGACGATATTACCCCTGACTTCAAGGTCATGGGAGAAGATGAGTCGCAAGGCCTTGGGAACCTCTCTTTGGCAGGTTTGTCCTTACACGATGATGTTGAAGCAACACGGTTTCCTGCCTCTACGGGCAGTGGATACTTATTAAACGAGTCACATACTAATGGCAATAGCTTTTCCGAAAAGTTAAGAGCTTCTGCACCTCCCTTTGGCGGGGATGATCTTTCATCGGCCAGTTTCCTTCATATGTCACCGAAGCCTTGGGAAAAGCAGATTCTGAACAGTAATCAGCTTGTTGGCAATGGTCAGGAGGGGTCTCCTTATGATGGCTTTTCGAGACACGGGTTCATGAATGATATGATGGGTGAGCATGCAGTTGTGGAAGATGCTGATATTAACCCTGCTGAGTTTTTGGCTGCACAGTTCCCTGGCTTCTCTGCTCAGAGCGTTGCTGAAGTTTACTTTACCAATGGCTGTGATTTGAACCTGACTATTGAGATGTTGACTCAGTTGGAGGTATACTTGCATCTGTTAATTCAAATTGACAAAATAAGTTTGCCATCCTCAATCAAGGCAGCTTGCATGTCTTCTGTTACATTGGATTGTTGTCAGTTAATATTTCTCTTTAAAGTTAAATATTGTATTTTTCAAAAAATCAAGTCAAAGAAAACATTATCAAATTGTTCATGCTAATTCTGTAGATTCTATGTATCCTTTTCATTGTGTGTGAATTGAGGTGTATGATGGGATTTATTTGTTTTGACTTGCAGCTTCAAGTTGACGGTGGTTTTAATGAGAATCTGAACTCAAAGGCCGTGTCAGCTCCTGATCTTAGTTCAATGGACTTCCCTGCACTTACGCCAACAGATGGTCATCATGGTCATTCAAAATATGCTGGAGATGCTGATCTCCAGCAAAGCAATCCTTATCGATCTTCTGATAAGGACAACATGCTTTTGTTCAAGTCTAGCTCATCAATTCCTAATAGAGGTGCAATAGATTTTGCTTCAGCTGTCAGAAAATTGGCGACCCAGGATTCTGGATGGAAGTATGAGAGAAATGGTTCTGCTGATGCTGCTATTGGCTCAAGCAGGCGTTCCCATCTTTCGAACAGCACTTACAATACTGGGCATGGAAGAGGCATGTACAGCGACAGGTCGCAGAATCGTGGTTCAGCTCGAACTGCCCCTGTTTGGCTTGAAACGGGAGATGCTGTTGGTAATGTCCCGTGGTCAACCAAATTAGTTCTGTTCATGTTTATTTAGTTATGGACATTCTTCTCGATCTATATATGCTTTAACATTGTTGAGATGACAGCAAATATGTATTCTGATCTGCGGGATGAAGCTCGGGACCATGCACGCCTACGTAATGCATATTTTGAGCAGGTTTGTCTTCAATGTTCTTAGCCTTAAATGGTCTGTTTCTGCACCCTTTCCGCCACATCCTTCTTGCTTTATGTTAAGAGTGAAGCCTTAAATTAGCTTAAAATTGTGTTAGTGCAGCATATGGACATCTTGGTAGATTAATTTTCAATCATGATTGTCTCTAGTGAGTTGAACACCAATTCTCTTTGGCTAAGATGTCAACATTGAAAATTAAATACATGGCCAAGAAACAAACTTCAGCAGCACATGGCGGGTGTTCACCTTCCATGGGTTTGAAACAAATGTGTATTTAGCCAATAGGTATTAGTAGGAGTGTTTTTCCCATATCATATTGTCATACCGGCATGCCACTGCAGTTTCATTTTTTTCCTTTCTACCATGTGTGCCGAATGTTGAGCCACATAATGATTTGTGGGTTCACTCCAATCCCCTCTACTAACTTTGCAGCTAATGTTGCTATGAAACCAATTTTACCCTGACTGTTTCTATTAAAAAACAGGCACGGCAAGCGTACCTTGTTGGAAACAAGGCTCTAGCGAAGGAGCTGAGCGTTAAAGGACAGCTGCACAACATGCATATGAAAGAAGCTCATGGAAAAGCTCAAGAGTCTATATATCGTCAGAGGTTTGTTGTCCCCCACTGTTTGTGTTTCCTCTGGGCAAGGATGCCCGAGTATTTATAGAATTTTGTTTTACCATACTGTCTATACTTATGTGCATTTGTGATGGCTTGATGCCTGTCTTTTGGAGTCTTTTCATTTCTTAGTTAAGTCGTTTGGATTAGGCTAAAATTTTAAACCCCTCCTCTTCTCTGTCTACCGGAAATCCATTTATCTTTGAGGGAATATACGAATATTCTGGTTGACTTATGACCACCTCCTAAACTTCTTGTTATTTTGATCCGAGAATGCTTCTATATAAGCATCGCTAGAGTGCGACTTGATCATGCAGAGCATGAGTTGGACAACATACTTAACGCAGTTGACTAATTTTTTTCATTCACCCTCGATGACCTTAGTTTTGATGTTTTTCTTGTTTTATTGATAAAGTTAATTGGTTGCCTTTTCTGCCGTTGTGTACTGTTTTCTGAAAACACAGGAACCCAGTTTCTCCAGAGATGCAGGGCAATGGGAGATCACAAGAGAGGATGATAGACCTGCATGGGCTGCACGTAAGTGAAGCCCTTCATGTCCTGAAGCACGAGCTGAGCGTGTTGAGGAATGCTGCCAGAGCAGGAGAGCCTGGTCTTCTGGTTTATATATGTGTTGGAACGGGCCACCACACCAGGGGTTCCCGCACTCCAGCTAGGCTCCCAATTGCTGTACAGCAATACCTACTCGAAGAAGAAGCTCTTGACTACACTGAACCACAGCCAGGGCTGCTCCGAGTTCTGTTATACTGAGCCACGAAGATGACGTGTTTGAGATGTAGGATGTTTTTAACACAGCACAGTCCGGGAAGCCATAGTCATCATAGCGAATCTTGTATCTGTATATGGGAAGCAAACAAGTTTAGTCCAAGTCTGAAAAACGAAAAGAAAGAAAAACACGAAGAGAAGGATCGGAAAGTTAGGGAAAAAGGCCGACAAAACGAAAAAAAAAAGAGAAGTGTATCATTAAGTTGGAGCAGTTGACCGAGGGATTACGTTTTCTGTAGCCGAAAATGATCCTACATTAGCAGGTGCCTTGCATCTTTTGCTTTTTTTTGTATCTTAAAATTTTATTTCTTTGTCAAATTCCTTTTTGATTCCCAGATGTAACTGATAGAATTGAATTACATGATAGAACAATTCACCTTGCCAATTATACCCTGTACCATTTAGCCGGAACTTTATGTTTCGCCGGCAACCGGGAGTGGTTTTTACCTTCCCGTTTCCAGTTCTTTTCCCGGCTTACCGGAGTCCGGCTTCATCAACTGTGGAAATCTTAACAAGGAAGGGATGATTTAATATTATTCCAAATCTTCACATCCGTTTCACGGTTAGGTCTGATCATGGGCAATTTGTCCCAAGTTTATAAATAACCAAAGCACTCTTGTTTTAGGCGGGTGTGTTCAATTGTGATTTTGACGGATGATAACTGATTTATAAATTCATGAATTTTGATGGAGTTTAATTGATTTTTAGAGATTCCATGTAAAATTTTGATCTAATTCTCTTGAAATCTCAAGGGAAGAGGTGAGGTTTGTGAATGCTTAAAATACCTTACGAAATCTCTCAAATTCTCTCAAACTCCTTAACTTTTTAAAATTCGTTAAAACAAATTCGTAATGAAATACTCTCAGAATGTTCTAAACTTCTTCATAATCCTAATTGAATACACTTGGGATTTTTTAGGATTTTAATAAATTATTTTAAAATCCTGATTGAATACAAGTTGATATTTAAAGAAGCACAAAAAAAATTACAATTTAGTGCTCCTTTATCGTCTGTTTAGTGGTCTTTGAGTTTTATTTTGTTTATTACACGTTTATAATTAGTATAAAGGTTAAGCCCAGTTGGGCATCTGTTGTGTGTTCGTTCCCTTGTATTGAAGTCTGATGCCTCCGTCCAAAGATTAGAGAAGTTTACAATATACACCGTCTCATTAAAATAAAAAAAGTTTGTAACTGATTTTATTTGTGCATATATCCTTGAAGTAAATGTTTAAGAGACCTCAAACTCACCTAGGTCTACCCTTAACTGATATGGGGCATTTACAGTGCTTATAAGTCCATATTATACCATATATTTTACCATATTCTTAATTATAGTTGATTGGTTATTTTTTTGTAGAATTTTGATATTTTTTAATGTAGGACATTTGACTTTCTCTGGAGCAAAAAAGTGATCAAACAGATGAATTTTGGAGTGATTCCAATTGGAGGATGTTCGTGTGTCTCTCAACCTATTTGTATTAAAGTTTCATATTTTTCTACCAAGCGGTTTATTTATGGCGATGAAATAAAGGAGCAGCGTGCATTACTGTCAAATTGACATTTTGGGCTTTTTTGGGTTTTTTGGCATCCAAGATGATGTCTTTTGGGTTCGAGGCTTTCTGCAATTTGTTCAGGACATCTCAAGCTTTAATTCTAGCCATTTTGGGCATGTTTTGGAGCCTTGAAAGTCCAAATACGTGGCTAATTTGTGGCTTGGCAGATTTCCCATATTTGATTAGGATTATGTTTCCTAGTTTCTCTAAGTTTTTATGTTTCCTAGTTTTTTGAAGACCTTTTCTAGGTAGGATTAGGAGAAGAACGCACGCACTATCTAGAGAGCTTTTGACAATTCAAGTTTATTTTCAAGGTGTTTTATGATTGTTCGCACCATCCACGAACACCAGAATCTTGAGTGTTGGAGGGAAAGTCAAATGATGCAAACAAGAAACAATAATGCGGTTGCACCACCACTTCCGCCCCAAATCCACTTCCCTCCTCACCAATTCTCCACCCAATTCTCCACACCCACAATGGCTTCCATCTCTCTTCACCTTCTCTTCTCTATCTTCTGCCCTCTCTCACTCTACCCGCATATCCCCATCTTCTTCTTCCTCCTCCTCTCAATGGTTCTCCATCCTCCGCGCCGCCGTCGCCGCCGCAGACTTGCAGCTCGGAAAGCGTGTGCACGCGCTGATCGTAACCTCCGGCGATGGCCCGGATCATTTTTTGACCAACAACCTCATCGCCATGTATTCCAAATGCGGATCGCTTTTATCCGCACGCCGCCTGTTTGATAAAAAGCGCGGCCGAGACCTTGTCACATGGAACTCCATTCTAGCGGCCTATGCGCATGCTGCGGGCTCTGATGTTGAGAATGTTCAAGAGGGTCTTAGCCTTTTCCGGCGTCTTCGTGAGTCGGTTGTTTTTACTAGTCGGCTCACTTTGGCGCCGGTTTTGAAGATGTGTTTGATATCAGGGCACCTATGGGTTTCCGAGGCGGTTCATGGGTATGCTGTTAAGATTGGATTGGAGTGGAATGAGCTTGTTTCTGGTGCTCTTGTGAATATATATTCTAAATTCGGACGAATTAAGGCCGCTCGTGTGTTGTTTGATGGGATGATGGAAAGGGATGTTGTGTTGTGGAATACAATGCTCAAGGCATATGTGGAAACGGGTCTTGAGGAAGAAGGACTTTCTTTCTTCTCTGCGTTTCATCGGAGTGGATTGCATCCCGATGATGTTACTGTGCGTTCTGTTCTCAGTTGGATTGACAAAGTTGATTCTTATGAATGCAAGAGGCACATGGAGCAGGTTCAAGCATACGCAACAAAATTGTTTTTGTATGATACAAAGTCGGAGTGTTTGGACCTATATTCTTGGAACAAGACATTGTCCGAGTATGTTAAAGCTGGTGAAAATTGGGCTGCTATAGACTGCTTTAGAAACATGGTACGATCAAAATTGGAGTTTGACACGGTGACATTAGTTGTTATTCTGTCTACGGTTGCCAGTGTAAATGATTTGGAGTTGGGGAAACAGATTCATGGTCTTGCTTTGAAATCACGTTTTGATTCTGTTGTGTCTGTTGCAAATAGCCTTATCAACATGTATTCAAGGGCTCGTTCTGCTTATTCTTCAAGAAAAGTGTTCAATCGCATGAAAGAAGTGGACTTAATTTCGTTGAACTCAATGATATCATGTTGTGCGCAAAGTGGTTTAGGAGAGGAAGCCATAAACTTATTTATAGGCTTATTACATGATGGTTTGAGACCGGATCAATTTACTATTGCAAGCATTCTAAGGGCTTGCTCCTCCCTTGAAGAAGGGTTGTCAGCCAGCAAACAGATTCATGTTCATGTTATAAAATCCGGTATTGTTGCTGACAGTTTTGTTTCGACGGCTCTTATTGATGTTTATTCTAGAAGTGGAAACATGGAGGACGCAGAGGTCCTTCTTGGAAATGAACTTGAATTCAATCTGGCATCTTGGAATGCAATGATGTTCGGATACATAATGTGTAACGACAGTCATAAGGCATTGGAACTTATGAGAATAATGCACGAAGGTGGACACAGCACCGATGCGATATCTTTAACAACTGCGGCTAAGGCTGCTAGTAGCCTGGTAGCTTTGGGATCAGGACCAGGAAAGCAAATTCATGCTCATGCCATAAAAACAGGGTTTGTTTCGGATTTATGTGTTAACAGTGGAATTCTGGAGATGTATATCAAATGTGGTGACATGGGGAGTGCACACACAGTGTTCAACGACATCCCTGCACCCGATGGTGTTGCATGGACAACTATGATCTCAGGATGTGTAGAAAATGGAGATGAAGGGCGCTCTCTTTATATATACCATCGGATGAGGCAGTTAGGAGTCGAGCCCGATGAATATACCTTTGCCACCCTTGTCAAAGCCAGCTCTTGTCTGACAGCATTAGCACCAGGGAAACAGATACACGCTGATGTGATAAAGCTGGATTTTTCCTCAGACCCTTTTGTCGCGACGTCACTTGTTGACATGTATGCCAAGTGCGGCAACATAGAAGATGCTTATCATTTATTCAGGAAGATGGATGTTAGGAATGTCGCCCTGTGGAATGCCATGTTGGTCGGTTTAGCTCAGCATGGAAATGCTGAAGAAGCACTAAGCCTTTTCAGAGTCATGAAAACAAAGAACATAGAGCCTGATAGAGTTACTTTCATTGGAGTCCTTTCCGCTTGCAGCCATTCTGGTTTAGTATCCGAAGCATTTGAGTATTTTTCTAAAATGCAGAAAGATTACGGCATTGAACCTGAGATGGAGCACTACTTTTGCCTAGTTGATGCCCTTGGCCGCGCAGGTCTAGTCCAAGAGGCAGAAAAACTGATAGCATCAATGCCCTTTGAAGCTTCTGCTTCAATGTATAGAGCCCTTCTATGTGCTTGTAGAGTTATGCTCGTAGAGTCAAAGGGGAAACCGAAACTGTAAAACGGGTAGCAGTACAGCTCCTGGCTGTGGAGCCATATCTTACTCGTCTGCTTACGTGCTTTTATCCAACATCTACGCAGCTGCAGCATTCTCTGTACTACCACAGTCAGAAGCTAGCAATAGCTTATGGACTCATAAGCACTCCCCCGTCTGCTACCATTTGGGTGATAAAAAACCTTAAGAGTTTGTGAAGATTGCCATAATGCAGTCAAATACATATCGAAGGTTTATCACAGAGAGATTGTTTCATGGGGGTCTTTCAGCGCAGCTGCCTGCTAACCGACCCAGATTTTATGAACAGATGGATTTCGTGGTGAATCACTTTTGGGTAACCCCATCTTCTACCTTCGGTTTTTGCTTATGGTGCTTCATTGGCAACATTGCTGGATTTAGGGATTCTACTGACCGATTTGGAATGAGCTTGTTTCTGGTGCTCTTGTGAATATATATTCTAAATTTGGACGAATTAAGGCCGCTCGTGTGTTGTTGATGGGATGATGGAAAGGGATGTTGTGTTATGGAATACAATGCTCAAGGCATGTGTGGAAACGGGTATTGAGGAAGGACTTTCTTTCTTCTCTGCAGTTCATCGGAGTGGATTGCGTCTTGATGATGTTAGTGTGCGTTCTGTTCTCTGTGGGATTGACTAAGTTGATTCTTATAGATGCAAGAGGCATATGGGGCAGGTTCAAGCATACGCGAAGAAATTGTTTCTGTATGGTACAAAGTCGGAGTCTTCGGACATATATTCTTGGAACAAGACATTGCCCGAGTATGTTAAAGCTGGTGAAAATTGGGCTGCTATAGTGTATTCAAACACTCCTGCTGCTTATTCATCGAAAAAAGTGTTCAATCGCGTGAAAGAAGTGGACCTAATTTCGGTGAACTCCATGATATCATGTTGTGCGCAAAGTGGTTTAGGAAGGAAGCGGTAAACTTATTTACAGGTTATTACATGATGGTTTGAAACCCGATCAATTTACTATCGCAAGTGTTTTATGGGCTTGCTCCTCGCTTCAAGAAGGGCTGTCAGCCAGCAAACAGATTCATGTTCATGATATAAAATCCGATATTGTTGCTGACAGTTTTGTTTCGACGGCTCTTATGGATGTTTATTCCAGAAGTCGAAACATGGAGGACGAAGTCCTTGTCGGAAATAAACTTAAGTTCAATCTGGCATCTTGGAATGCAATGATGTTCGGATACGTAATGTGGAACGACAGTCAGATGGCAAAGTTCAAGATTTTTAGAGGGTTTGAGGGAAATCCCCATATCTTCACTTAACAGGCAAGGCAAACATTTGAGTCTGGCATCTTGTTTATCACCTCAGGGCCTTATGTAAGAACCACCTCATTGGCAACATTTTGATGTCTGGAAGGCTCATCCCCCTTTTAACTTCAATGACTGATGGAAAATGGGAAGAGGTGAGAGTCATATGGTTCATTGTTTTTACTTAATTTGTTTTAGCATGAAAAAAAAGATAGCGTGTTGAAATCATTTGTTAAGAGTGTTTAGTCAAAGAATTTATAGTGAATTAAGCTTCATTAGCGCGCACAGAATTTTGAGAAAAAATGTTAAAAGACTTTACCCATACAGTATTTTTTATTTTTATTTTTTGCTCTAAGAAACGAAAAAGCACTAGATAGGGCTACCATGATCACAACCAGTTCTAACACAATTAAGAAGAACGATGATTCTCTCTGGATCCTTTTTGGGAGGATCCAAGGGATCCATAAATCGTGTTCATTCATCGTATATCGTGCAGCTAGTTTTTGTCAGGTACTATTTGTATTCAATTTTAAATAAAAAAATTAAAATTATTTTTGATTACACAATGTATAATGAAAAGACACGATTTATAAATTTTCGGAATCCTCGTAAAGAGAATCAGGAGAAGACCCTCGTTCAAACAAGAAAGCTTTTCTCGCCACAGAAGCCAATGTCCCATCCCAAATATGAACATTACCAAAACTAAAACCAATGCTAGTGACTGTATCTGCCAAAAAGTTCCCTGTAAATATGATTCCACAAAAGTAGAGAGAAAAAAGTCACCGACAACTTAATATCTTATCTTCGACGATGTTCTCCGGCCGTCAAGGGCTTGATAAATTAATTAAATCTAAAAAATAAAAGAACACTTAAAAAGCAAGTTTTACGTTACATGATTTCCGTGTTGATATTTCAATTAAACTGTAAATTCATTTGATTTATATAAACAAATAAACCGTCTTCAAATCAAATAAATTCTTTTTAAGATAATCACTATAGAATACGAAATTTTTTCTATAGTAAAATAATGACACATCAATAAGGACGAAGAATCATTTTCCCACCTAAAACTAAAGGAAATGTTATCCGTAGTAATTAGTAAATTCTTTTGTGTTTTGGTGAATTATAAATTCTTCTTCTTCTTCTTCTAGTGTTATTCACAGTAATAGTAAATTTTTTGAGTGATAATTTGTATACCCTTCTAGGCGGAGCCGGGTTATTTCCTCTCTATTTTCTCCCTTCTCCTCTCACATTTTTCCTTTTGTCTTTCTCTTCTATAAAGAATTTAACACAAAATTTAACGTAGTTTAATTATGACCGTTTAAATAGAAAATAAAAAGTGAGAATTAAAAATAAAAAGGCAATCCTCCTTCATTTGCTCACACAAGTTTTTTATTTATTAGAAAAACTAACGAAAAGTTCAAAAAAAAAAAAGTTTTAATGAAAAAGGACAAATAAATGTGTACTGAATAATATAAGGAAAGATAAAAATGTGATTTTTCATTAAAAGTGAACAGTACTAGGAATGTTTGGTTAAAACTTCCTTATTTATTTTTGTTTTCTTCCTACCCTTTGAGGGAAACTCCTTTTTCGTTTTGGAGTGTATTATTCACATATTATTTTTTTACTTTTCACGTGTATTTTTTTAATTTTTGACAATTGAATCAGATGAATTGAACAAAATTAAAAAACAAAAATTAACAACGGTACCAGAAATAAAAAGGGTTTTTTTTTTTTTTTTGATTCACCGATTTTCTTCCCGAATCCGGTGCTGGCCCGCACTAGAAAGCGGTCACGGTCATAACAATTCCTCGTGCGACGTGTCAGTGTCAACCAAAGCGCGGGACTCCACTAACTAACAAAACGACAACATTTCCAAAAACCAGGACAATTAAAGCAGGCAGGTCGTCTCCCGCTACGTGACCGCTGGCGGATTTTAACAAAACCCACAAAAGGGCTGCGAAAGAGAGTTACAGGGACAGTGTTAGCTCTCCACTCTCCGTTACTCTGCAAAAGCAGTGAAGAGAGAGCACCCAATCTCCGGGGCTCACGATTCTCGCGTTCTTCACCTTCCGCCATCTTCTTCCGGCCTCTCTCGCATTCCCGGCGGGAATCGGAATCAAAGGACGGAGCTTTCACGGCATGGAAGTAGAGGAATCCAATTCCAGCCCCCTCAATCATACCCCCGATGATGACCAGTCACCGCAGTCTTCCAAGAAATTCAGTCCCAGACGGTCTCTCTCCCTACCTCTCTCTCTCTCTCTCTCTAATATTTCTCTCTCTAAATTTGAAGGTTTGTTTTTTACAATGTGAATTTCTCTGGCGTGAATTTTTAGGTATCAGTCGGAGGTGTATGAGGTTGCGCGGCGGAAGAACACGATAGCGGTGCTGGAAACCGGTTCCGGGAAGACGATGATAGCTGTGATGCTCATCAGAGACTACGAAGGCTGCCAAACTATTAATTCAAGTAGTGGTGCCAAAAAATTGATTATTTTCTTGGCTCCAACTGTTCATCTTGTTCACCAGGTATTATTTCCTAATTTTATTCCTTTAAATTTTTTCTTTTTATGTGGCTAATGCGTCGTGGTAGGATGCCGTTATGCAATGTGGCTCATTGGTGGTCTTGTAACTTAATGGAATTATATGTTCTTGTGATTGCAGCAATTTAAGGTTATTAAAGAAAGCACAAATTGTAGAGTGGGTGAGTATTATGGAGCCTTGGGGGTGGACTCGTGGAACATGGAGTGCTGGGAAAAGGAAATAAATGAGCACGATGTAAGTTATCTTCGTTTTTTTGTCAAAAGTTGTCCATTTTTTGATTGTTGAGTAATATTGAAAACTATCACAATCTGTATCGGTTCATGCTTCTTTTCGATGATTTGAGCGTTTCTTATCCTTTCAATTATTGCCGATAATGTTAGCAGCTAATTGATGCTTCACTTTGCTTAGTTTGTTTCTTTTCTTGCTAGTTATAAGAA
This sequence comes from Pyrus communis, assembly GCF_963583255.1. Lineage (NCBI taxonomy): Eukaryota > Viridiplantae > Streptophyta > Magnoliopsida > Rosales > Rosaceae > Pyrus > Pyrus communis. Next base: position 2,660,783 of record NC_084817.1, read on the forward strand.
TCACTTAATTTTCCTTCAGAGCTCATGTAGGCCCGTTTTACTTGCTTTACCCATTGTTGACGCCTCATTTGTTTGACTTCTAGCATAGCGAGAACTTATTTAGAATGTGAAGAAAACAATTATCAGGGTAACTTTTCAAAACTATAATCCTCAAAAGAGTGGAATTCATGCACCACATGTGATATGTTAAAAACCTTGTCACAAAATAGTATTCTCAATTTTTTGCAGAGGCTATTCAATTGAAGCATATTGGTTTTATATATATTATCCATTAGGTGCTAGTTATGACCCCCCAGATTCTTTTGGATGGCTTAAGAAAGGCATTCTTGAGTTTGGAAGCAGTATGGTTGATGATCGTTGATGAGTGCCATCGGGCTATTGGGAATCATCCATATACAAAGATAATGAAGGTTAATTTCACTTTTGTGTAATGTTCTTTCAATTCATTTTTGCTATGTTTTGTCTCCTTTATTTCTTTTATAGTTAAGGGTTATCTTGACAAATAGTTTGTTGTGGTGAAGGAATTTTATCACAAGTCTAGTAAAAAGCCAAAGATTTTTGGTTTGACGGCATCACCTGTTATCAAAAAAGGTAATATATGGCTATTGTTTATCATTTGTGCTCTCTCTTCCTTCAACCCGTTGCTGGGTTTTTGTATGTTCACTTTTTTACATGTCCATTATTGAGTCCAAACCTACTGTATCACAAATCTTAGTATGTGCATCTTTATATACAACATTGTGCGTTAGGTGTCTCATCCACAAAGGATTGTGAGGGCCAGTTATCAGAACTTGAAAGCACTTTAGATTCCCAGGTATACAGAAATATTCCAGTAATATTACTATACATGTATCAGTTACTGATGATAATGGTTTAATATCTTGAAATTTGCTTACACAGATTTATACTATTAAGGACATAACAGAGATGGAAGTATGTGTCCCCGCTGCAAAAGAAACATGTAGATTTTATGGCCAAACATGGTTTCCGTGTTCAGATTTGAAAGAAAAGATGAAAGCCTCTTGGTCCAAGGTATTTCTGCATTACATATATATTAACAAATTTACCATTCATTGTTAGCCTACTTTCGTGTGGCAAACTTGTGTGAATACTAACAAACTTGCATTGACAGGTTGATGCTTCATTGTCAAAGTTGCAAGAATCAGTAGAAAGTAATGTGAATGACATGGAGGATAAAATTAAGACATTGCGGAAACGAATGTCTAATGACTACACAAAGATCTTGTATTGCCTTGATGACCTTGGTCTCATATGTACTTACGAGGTATGACTGTAAGTATAACGCATCGGGTGAAAGGTGGTTGTTCTAGGAAAATTAAAGGACCGAGCTGTTGTCACCCTCAGACTGGTTTTTCTTTTCATTCTAAACAAATTCAAGCAGTCTAATTGCATAATGTGAGCCTTAATGGACAGTTATTCATCAGGTCACACCGAATAGTTTCTATGATACACATGGTGTGACCCATTACCGGGGCTTGGTGCTTTTTATTTATGACTCCGATTATAAGTACTCTTATATAGCCATGTACTGGGATATATCTTAAGATGGTAGTACAGGAGAAAGGTCACCTTGTTCTTCCCCAATTCTACTTTATGGTCTTTCCTTCTGGTTCTAATTATGAGAACATATAACCTTAATTCTTTTGTAGGCTGTTAAGATCTGTTTAGAGAATGCGCCGAAGTGCAACGAGGTGATTGAACTTTATAGAGAAGGCTCTTTGCAGTGCAGATGTTTTCTTGAGGAAGTGTTTGGTATAATTAAGGAATCATTTCTGCACGGTATGCCATTCTTAGCTTTCTTTCCTAACTCTTTTATCAGCATTTATACCGCACTGGTCTAACTTTATATTAAAAATCATCTGTTAATGATATGCTATAAAGTACTGAAATCTCTCTCTCTCTCTCTCTCTCTCTCTCTCTCTCCCTATATATATATATATTTATGGGTTAGGGTCCAGGGACACTCTTTTGACACATGATTTTGTGGGGCTCACTCCATAATCCAACTGTCTATCTTTATGTCTTACCTCAAAGGTCATGTCACCCAAATCCAAAACCACTGTTGGATTAAATTTAGTGTTTCTTGGTAGAACCATATTCGTTCATTTTCTTCACTACAAATGAATGTCTTAATGATTTTGGATTTGTCTAATTTTTTTACAAGGATGATGTATGAATGATGTACTAAAATATAGATGGTTAGGATAGTTAAAATACCTTACAAAGTGTGTCAAAAGCGTGTGTCCCCGGATCCTAACCCTATATATATATATATACTGTCTTTCTTGGTCCCTTTTCTGTTTGCTTTTGTTGTCTTTTCAATTATTAAGGACTTAACACTTTGCTTATTTCTGATAGTGTTTTATCATTGACATGCTTGAGAATGGATGAATAATGCCATTATTTTGCTGACTATGGGGTGGCATTAGATCATATGATTTTAGCTTTTAAAAGCAGAAGATGCCTGTTCAACAATAATCTTGTTATGTTCAGTTAATAAGGACATAGCACTTTGCTCAGTTCTGATAGTGTTATCATTGAGATGCTTGAGAATAGATGAATAATGCCATTATTTTCCCAACATACTTTTTGTCGCCATATAGTTCTGATGATGCAAATAACTCCAATTTTGTTGTAGTAAAATGAGCTATTATTTCCTTCTATTGTCAGGTTCTGAAAATTTTTTGGATTTCGGGTTTGACTATTTGAAGGCAGTAGATGTGGGCTACATATCTCCAAAATTAAATGAACTTGTTCAAATTTTTCATTCTTTTGGGTAAGACAATACCTTTGTTGCGCAATTTCTTATCATTGCAAGTTGCTTTACAATCCATAATGTTTTATTGCAGAAGATCTAGGGAAGTACGGTGCCTCGTATTTGTTGATAAAATCATCACAGCTAAAGTGATTGAGAGATTCATTAAGAAAGTTACCTCCCTGTCTCATTTTACGGCTTCCTATTTGACTGGAAGCACTACATCAGTTGATGCTCTGGCGCCGAAAATACAAAAGGAGACATTGGAGTTATTCTGCTCTGGGGCGGTATATGATCTTTTATTTTGTAGGAAAGGAACTGACTCATGAGAATTTTTGACATTTGCAAACCTGATACTCAATTGACCCCTTTTGAATAGGTCAATTTATTATTTGCTACCGATGTAGTTGAGGAGGGAATTCATGTTCTGAGCTGCTCCTGTGTGGTACGTTTCGACTTGCCAAAGACAGTGCGTAGTTATGTCCAGTCAAGGGGACGAGCTCGGCAAGATAACTCTCAATTCATCACAATGCTGGAGAGGTGAGGCCATCTCTTTATTGTTCCACTTTATCGGCATATGGGTAGTGGATAGATATATATAGAGAACCTTCAGTGAGTTGAAGATTTTCTCTGTAGGTGTCCTTATTGTGTGTTTCTCATGTATGTAATTATTTTCTGAATGTTCATAAAGTACAGGGGAAACAAGAAACAAAGGGATCAACTATATGAGATTGTCAAGAGTGAGTGTTTGCTGACAGATACAGCTGTCAAAAGAGATCCTGAAGCATGCATTTTGAAAGAATGTATTTTGGAGGAAACAAATATATATACTGTGGATTCCACCAGAGCATTAGTCACTGCAGATTCCAGTGTCAGTCTTATACATAAATATTGTGAAACGCTGCCTAGGGATAAGTATGCATCTGTAAATTATTCAGTACTGTTTCTTGAATTTACTGCTTAAAAAAATTAATTCTTATTGCACCCTTATCTGATTACCGTGTAACTTGTAACTTAGGTACTTCACTCCAAACCCAACTTTTCATTTCTCATATCTTGGAGGGTCTTATGAGTGTAAGATTACTTTGCCTCCAAATGCGGCTTTCCAAACTTTAGTTGGCCCTGCATGCAAGAAATCTTCTTTAGCAAAACAGCTTGTCTGCTTGGAAGCATGTAAGCAGCTACATCAAATGGGTGCCCTGAATGACCATCTTCTCCCAGTCATTGAAGTGCCCGATGTGAAAAGAAAAGAGGAAGCTTCTGGTGCAGGTAGTTTTTCTGTACATACTATCTGAGAAAATCAGTGGCTGATTGTTCACTGATGCACAATGAACTTAAGTTGCTTTTTATGAGTCAGTCATTCTTTGATTTATGTTTATGAATGATACTTTCTATTTGTTTTCTATTGTGGTTTCAAGTCAACAAGTTGTTCCTTGGCCTAATGTTTGGTGTCATTTGCTTTAAATTTAACTGCTAAATGATATAAACTGGGCAGCCAAAATGTTTTGGTATCACATCTGTATTCACTTTCTAAAGCAGCTTTATCCCTGTCTTACTGCAGCTTGATTTTTGTTTCAGCACCCCATATTGCATGTGGCTATGTGCTGATGCAGTTTCTGTTCATACTTTTCTTGTTCTCATCTTTTTAATTTAAATAATTGTATTTGGTCTTTAAAGGAACTACTAAAAGGAAGGAACTACATGGTACAACTGGCATTCGTATGCTATCTGGAACTTGGGGGGAGAAACTTGATGGTGCTCTTTTTCAGGCATATAAGTTTGACTTCTCCTGTAATATTGCCAGTGAGTTGTATTCTGGATTTGTTTTTCTCATTGAATCAAAGCTGGCTGATGATGTGGGGAATATCAAATTGGATCTTTACCTGCTTTCGAAGACAGTTAAGGCTTCTGTTTCTTCCGGTGGGGAGGTTCATTTGGACGGGGAACAGGTACAACTTAAGCTGTTGAACTCAAATTTGCTTCATTTCGTGGTAGTACTTACTGGAACTAGTATTTTCTTAACAGATGGAAAAAGCAAAGTGCTTCCAGGAATTTTTCTTTAATGGATTGTTTGGGAAATTGTATGGAACCAAATCAGCTAGAAAACAGAGAGAACTTTTACTGGAGAAAGAAACAAGAAAACTGTGGACTCCATCATGCTTATATTTGCTTCTTCCGGTTGAGACATTGAATGATTCAAAAGATGAATCCTGGAGAATAAATTGGGCAGGGATCAATTCTTGTGTTTCTGTGGTAGAGTTCTTAAAGAGAAACTCGTCTTTGGGCAGTCACCAGTGTCACCTTGACACAGGGAATTCAGTTCCAAGTAGAACTGTCTCATCTGAGACTGAGTGCAGCAGTGCGGGGATAGTTCACTTTGCTAATTGCTCTGTTGATGTAAAAAATCTCAAAGATACGGTGGTGGTGGCTATCCATACTGGAAGAATCTACTCAGTTTATGAGGTTATGAGTAACACTTCGGCTGAGAGTCCTTTTGATGGAAAGAAAGACAATGTACCATCACAATATACTTCATTTTCTGAGTACTTCAACAAAAAGTAAGTTATTTTATACCTTGTGTGATGTTTTAGTGATATTACCGTACAATTTTCTTAATGATGTTAATTCTGTTCAGATATGGGATTGTGCTCCTATATCCTGGTCAGCCTCTGTTGCGACTGAAACAAAGTCATAATCCGCACAACCTTCTTGTGAACTTCAATGGTGAAGGTTTGTTGATTTGCAGCTTGATCTTTTAGCAATATACCTTATTATTTTTTGTAAGCACCCGTTCTTTAATTTATATTTGTATCTATAAAGTTTTTCATGAAACTGTTGTTCATGTCCCTTCTATTGTATTTCCCCATGTTCCAATATTGATTGAAGCAGAAAATTGGCCTAACAGTGCATATATGTATTATGTACTGAGTGAAAGTACTATCTTAGTTCTGCATCTTCTACTCCCCCTAGTTATTAAAACTTAAAGTTAGACAGCTGCTTCTGTGGTTTCTTGCAAGTAATGGTACTCAATATTATTATGAAGTATATCATTCGAAAGTGTGGTCTTGCGGATGGTGGGATTGGGTGTTTGACTTGTTGAGCATGTGGTCCTTTTACAATCAAATTAATAAATCTATCTGATGCATGTTGTTGAAGAGTAAATGGAGGTGACAAAAGGTTGTGGGTGTGAGTAATTGACTTGTTGCAGTGTTAGTTACATGCTATTGAACCTAGGTTAGCAATACAATGCGTTTTGTATGTTTGGTTGCTAATATTCAACTGGGCAGGTGGTAATGGTAAGACATTGCAATCTGGTGTTGTTATTGGAAGGCAGCGCATGTATGCTCACATGCCACCTGAGCTTCTAGTCACTATTGGTGTCCCAAGAGACGTTCTAAAGTCATGTTATTTACTACCATCATTGATTCATCGCTTGGAGTCCCTGATGCTAGCCAGTCAACTTAGAGAAGAGATTAATTATCATTGTAGCAGCTTTGGGATATCAAGCTCATTGGTATGTCATCTCTTTAGAGACTACGTGACTTGCCCTTTTATCATTCTAATAGAAGATTTATCTGAATGATGTTTTTGTGACCAGATTCTAGAAGCACTTACAACACTAAGATGTAATGATGATTTTTCTATGGAGCGCCTGGAATTGCTTGGTGATTCAATTTTAAAATATACTGTGAGCTGCCACCTCTTTCTCAAATATCCCAAAAAGCATGAAGGACAGTTAACTAACTATCGCATGCTGACTATTTGTAACTCAAACCTACATAGATTGGGAATGAATCGCAAGTTACAGGTATTTCCCTTGTACTACATGCTGTCTATGGCTTATATTTATTCACTCAGGTACTGATGTTCAACCTCATGTTGTACTGATATTCAAGCTCATGTCGTAATGGCTTTGCAAATTTTTAATAGGGATATATCCGTGATGGTGCATTTGACCCATGTCGTTGGGTTGCTCCAGGGCAGATTTCTCTACGACCCGTTCCTTGTAATTGTGGAGTGGAGACTTTAGAAGTACCATTAGATAGCAAATTCCAAACCGAAGACCCGAAAGTTGTGGTTGGAAAGAGCTGTGATAAGGGCCATAGATGGATGTGTTCAAAAACAATCTCTGATTGTGTTGAAGCCCTTATAGGAGCATACTATGTTGCTGGTGGATTGCCTGCTACCTTGCATGTGATGAAGTGGCTCGATATTGATGTAGAACTTGAACCTTCCTTGGTTGCTGATGCAATTATGACGGCATCTCTTCATTCGTACACCTCGAAAGCTAATGAGATTGCAGTCTTGGAGTCAAAGCTTCACTATGAATTTTCTACCAAGGGTCTCTTACTGGAGGCCATGACACATGCATCTGACCAAGAATCAGGAGGTGGCTACTGTTATGAGGTATACTGAGAGTTCTATGCGGAGTTTCCTTGATCGACTCTTTACCTTTTCACTTTTTTTTTCCTCATATGGTTTACAACAATAAGAAGGAAAATTGTTGTGAGCTTGGAAACCGAAATTGACCAATCAATCTACTATGAAAATGAATCTTTGATAGATTATTTGTTTTACCTACAAGTAATAAATGACCAAGTATAGAACGAGAGTGAAAATTCCATATTACTTCTCTTAACTTCTTGAATTTTCAACAGCGACTTGAATTTCTAGGCGACTCTGTGTTGGACCTGCTTATCACAAGGCATCTCTATCATAGCCACACAGATATTGATCCAGGCGAGTTAACTGACTTGCGCTCAGCTTCTGTTAATAATGAAAGTTTTGCGCAAGTTGCTGTTAGACATGACCTCCAGCAGCATCTGCAACATGCATCGATGTTACTTCTAAGTCAGATAACAGAATATGTGAAGTCTCTTTCAGAACCTGACAATGGTACCACACTTCAAGGCACCAAAGGTCCTAAGGTAAGATCTCACTCAATGTCCAATGTTTTTCTCTTCAATACTTTTGAAAGGTATCCTTGAGCTTTTGTTTTCAGGTTTTGCTAAAAGATTGAATGTCTGCTTCTTTAAGGCAGTCACCTTTTTATCTTTATTTGGTTCTTTCAGCTTTCTAATTTAAAATTTACGGTCTGGAGGGGTCCTTTTGTATACTTCCCATGTATTTTTGCCATAGTTCCTTTTCAAGTCAAATATCATGACTAAATCTCTATTGTTATCATCACTGTGTTACCATTGTCACAACGATTGTTACTACTATATTATATATTATTGTTTTTGTAATCATGAATAGTATCTGTGCAGGCTCTTGGAGACATGGTGGAAAGTATTGCAGGGGCTATTCTAATTGATACCAAACTTAATCTTGATGAAGTGTGGAGAATTTTTGAGCCATTATTATCTCCAATTGTGACTCCTGACAAACTTGAGCTGCCTCCACTACGGGAGCTGATTGAATTATGCGACTTGTTCGGGTACTATAAAAAAGAGAAGTGTATCAATAAGGGTGAAACAGTTCATGCGGAGCTGACTGTACAACTGAAAGATGTTCTGTTGACTGGAGAGGGGTGCGATCGGACTAAAAAAGGTGCAAAAGGAGAAGCAGCTCGTCGTTTACTCAAGAAACTTGAGGTTTGTTGGTTTTCTAAGTGTCTGTTAGTTTTTATTTGTTTGTGGGAATGAGAACCGAGAGGGGATCAGGAAAAGAATGAAATTTATTCTAATATTTGCTTGTAACTTGATCCCAATTTGGAAATTTTGGCTCATGTTTCAAGCTGGGGCTCCGGTGTTAGGATTTCTGGGTTCTAGGGTCAAAGCCAGGGTTTCAAGGTCTAGGGTTCTGAGTCCTAGGTTCGGGATTTTTTGTTCATGTGTCTTGGTTCAGATCTGAGGTACCAAATTGTTGCTAATGAGTAGTCTGCTGCATCTCTCTGATTGTTAAGTTCCCTTCACTAAACGTTGTTAGTACTGTATTACTTTGTCATGGAACAGGAGAGAGGTATTTCATTTTCCAAGAAGAGGAAACTGGATGCTGACCAATTAGGTGACTTCTCTTCCCTTGACATCAACCATAAGGTCAGCGACCAAGTAACTGTCAAAGATTCTTCAGCGTTAATGGTCTATAAAAGGCGAAAGACAACTGAAATGCCTCTAGCTGCTCCACCAACTGGAGTTTCTCCTTCAGTAATTGCCAGGAAAACCTCTAGCCCCAACAATGCCGCCCCAGGTTTGCACCATTTATTCGTTCTAATTTTCTATAATTGAAGTGATCCCAATTTTTGAGAGGATTTTTTTTTTACTCTACGAATTAGTGCAAAGATCCATGATATTTAACATTTTTGCATGATAATCTCTTTCTTCCTGTTTGTTCAAACGGGTAAAATGCATTCCAAATTGTATGATAAACGTTCAAAACTGTTTTTCATAAATGAAATGGTAAATTGATAGATCACTGGAATGCATAAAAGCATTTGCTTTTCTTAATCTACTTCATGCTCGCTGACAAGATCAAGGATTGCTTTAAGTGGCTTCATTTCTTTAGAGATTCAGATAGGAGCTATGGCTTATCATATGTTATTATTAAGCATTATCCTATGTTATTAATCTACTTCATGCTCGCTGCGGGTTCTTTTATGCAGTCATTAAAGCAATCAACATGAAGAAAGGAGGGCCTCGATCTGCTCTTTTTGCTCTGTGCATGAAACAGCAGTGGCCAAAGCCAGGCTTTAAAATAACAGAAACTCAGTCAAGGTTAGTCCATAACCAAATCCTACAAATCTACTACAAAATTGTGTTTTAATTTTTATTTTGGCCTCACAACCGTCTTTCTTCCCGTAGAACTCCAATCACATTTGGTGAAAGCTCAACCAAGTACTTCAACAGTTTTGTCGCACAAGTAACCTTGCACATACCCAACTCCGGCGTCATTGAATGCACAGGAGATGCTAGACCTGACAAGGGGAGTTCAGAAGATTCTGCAGCCGTCGTCTTGTTTCAAGAGCTTCAACGGCAGGGAAGAGTTGTAATTGGTGGGTGATAAGATACCATATATTTTTCCGGCTAGTTTCATAATTTAAGAATCGGAGGGTTTAATAATTTTCGAATCCACCATCCCAGTTATCTTTGTTCTTATGGAGCAGTTGGGATCTGGCATTGCCATGGATCCATGGAGCATAGTTAATCTCAATGTAAGTAGATTAACATCACCAGGAATAAAACTGTAAATTATGTGCTGCCTTCACCACCTTTTACTCTCCTTTCTCTTACTCTATGTGCTTAGTTTTTATCTTATTTTATTTTACTTATATTTCGGGTTAGTCAGATGCTTGAAGATGAAATAACTTTTTACCGTCTTAATAAATTAAGACGTGGACGCTGTCTTAACCAACTGACCAAACATAGTTCAAGTGATCTTTGAATTCCAACATGTCGCGTATCTGACTCTTTTTATAAAGTAAAAGCAACCAAGGTAATGAGACTTGGTATTTCGGGATATTCATGTATCAATTCATATGTTTTCTTTGGTAAAAACTACAAATGTTGGGGGAATTTACTCATCCAAAACTTGTTACGCACACAAATTTTATACATTTGAAGTAGCTATAATCTCGTAAAATCCTATATAAAGAAAGAATTATTATTAGCACTCCAAAAATCTATTAATAAAGACGGCAGAAGTTTTGAAGTCATGGCCTTGAAGAACTTTAGTTTGAGCTCCTTCAAGACTTGGAAGAAGTGAGGGGAAGATGATCTTTAGGCTCTAATTAAAAGCTCATACACATTGCTGCTGTTCTCTCCGTTGACGCGCTTCAACATTTCAAAACTTTTACGACTGCCTAGAAAGTCAATCCGCCTAAAAATTGCGTAACCGCGTTCTGCTGTTTCTTTACTGGAGTACACTGATCGAAGCCGATCAGCATGCCTTGAATCGGTGTGGATTGCAGACTCTATTTCAAGGGCTGACATGTTCTCCTGCAGTACAAATACACATGAGATTATGAGACTTTCCCACCATTAAGCCAGTGACACAGGATTCCGGAGGGGAATGTCTTATTGTGTACCTGATAAAATGCATAGATATGACCCAACACCTGCAAGCATGTGAACCCGTTATCGCTGACAAATGTTCTAGAAGATGGCCCCATCTCAGCAAATCGGTCGACAGGAAACAGGATAGTAAGAAAATGGTTTTTGAATATCAATTCAGATTTCTCACTGCAGACAAATACAGAAGAGAGAACTGGTGTGAGATTATATAACAAGTAGGGGAAATTAATTTTCATTTGGGAGTGGGAAGGAAGAAAGAGATCAACAACCTTTCCTTGAGCGGCCTGGTTAAGTTTGCAAATGAAGCTTCGGAATCCTTTCCATCACCTTTTGCATCAAAGAATACAGATGCATGATGTTCGCTACCATCTTCAACACTGACAGTTTCGGTGTAGATTGAAGCCGTTGATGTTGGTTCGGATATTGACCAGCAGATTGAATCCAAAAGGCTGCTAGGGGTTATTGGACGCATTGGCGTTTGGCAAGTCTGGGAGAAAAAGGCACATGAATAAGAGGGTTCACCATGAAATTTTTTCACAACAAATGTAACGAATTCACTTATGAGGCACTAAAGAAGAAGCATAGATTGATCAAACACCAAAGAGAATCCAACAAAATTAATCATTACCTGCATACGAAGGCCGCGACGATTTCTGACCCCAGTTTTAGCAGAATTCACAATCTGTTGTCTCTTTTCATGGCTTGGTTTATTTCTATAAACTTGAACATCTTCAGGGACTTTTCCCTCATCTGTTTCCTATTAGATAAATATAAAAATATTGTCAAAATACGAACTTGGGCATACCAAAATTATATCACTACTCATTCATTGTGTAGAAAGATACCCCATCTGCAATGCCATTCTGCAACTCTTCAAGCATCGTACCAACTTGCCTGGCCAAATCTGCAGACATGTGCACAAGCCGTTGCACACACTTCTCTTTGGCTGTTTTCAAAACCCACAGTGGCTGCGGCACATCAAACACCAATAAATTTCATCGTATAGAAAAAGTATCAAAGCACTCCTGAAATCTCTAAATTACAAGTGATTTCATCAGTTGTCTATGATACAAGGAGGAACAATACGAGGACAGCCAAAAGTTATTATATTGTAAACAGTGCTGATTCAAATAAACCAAAGAATGTCTTGCAGGACTCACTGTAACGATATTGCTTGAATGGCCAAGATATTTACGACTAGAAGACCCTTCGCACACTACATGACTGGCTTTACAACCGACAAACCATTGATCTACAAATGTGGCACCCTCTCTACTAGCAGCCTCCATAACCTTGCAAAACAGACAAAACGGCACTGGTAAAACAAGTATAACAAAAGACTAAAAGAGAAGTTTGTGTTTCAAAAGAAACCAGGCAACTTTTGCCTAGAAATAAGTTTACCTTTTTCCTCAGTTCAGATGAAATGTCTAAGTCGACATACATGGAGTGACCAGACAGAGTAGAGTGACTAGAGTCAGTATTTCTGGTAGACTCTCTTCCGGGAAAGGAAAAACGTGGTTCTTCAATCGTGTCCAACTGCTTGGCTCCACGAACACCAACAGGAAGACAAGTGTTTTCCGTGCCAATTAACCCAACGAACCTATTCAACTCATCTAAACGCATACCATTCTCCCCAAAACTGTTGATACTGTAAAGTGATTCATTCAGCCTCACTGCAACACACAAAAGCAAATGGATTTAGACTGACTAATCAAGTAATAATATATACCAATACCAATAGAGCGTTTCTCGCCAAACCAACATAAAACTAAAGAAATGAAGGTAGCATGTAAGTACGATGGTCTTTTTTACCATTCTTCCTAACACTATCCACAAACCATCCAATGGTAACAATAGAGAGACCATTTTTTGATCCATGCTTCTGAGCATGCTCAAACTTGCGTCCACCGAAGCTGTAAAACTAGTTAAAGATTGCACTCAAGCCTTACAATTTACACAAATAATAACACCAAATGTATCAAAACACTGATAAATTTCTCCCAAATATTAATATACCAAAAACAAAACAAAAAACAGAAAGTTCGATAATTTCGAAAATTAAGGATATTTGGACCACCAAATGGGTACATTGAGGATCCAACTGAGTGCTATACTGGCCACTTAATCTCAAAGTTGCTTCCTTGACTTGTTTCCTTGCTTCTGCCAAAGCAACAATGACAATTATTAACAGCTACAAATTCTAAAAAAAATATAAATATGAAAACACATTCAATCCATCACATTGTCTTCTTTTACCTTTGGATAGGCCAGTAACGCAGATAACAAGGCCGGCAAAGGGTCCGCCGCCTGATCGAGCCACCGCCTCCGACCCAACAGAGGATACGGCCGGCGATGCTGGCTCAAATGGTTGCAGAGCTTTAGAGGAAGGCAATGGAGATGGTAACCCAACAGACAGCCAAGAGCAACCATTGCTCTTCACCACTTCCACTCTTCCACCGGCACCGCCACCCATTACAAATTCACCATTACCCACCAAGTCTCCGTTAGACTTTCCGATAAAAAATGTAAATAAATTTTACGGTGAAATTAACACCAGCATTCCATGAACTTAGAAAAAAATCAGAAAAATCTCAAAAGGGTAAGTGGAAAAAAGGACAAAGAACAAGAATTGATGGGTGCGCGGGAAAAAAAAGCGTTTTTGAATGAAGTAAAAATTGAGCAAACCCAATTGAGAAATGGAAGAAATGATGCGACCCAGCAACGAAAATTGAAGAAAAAAATTGCAGAGGTGGAGGAATAAGAATCTTATAGGAAAGGGAAGAAGATAAAGCAATCAAAGTGGTTGGCAGGCAATGAGAGGAAGAGAGAGATATTCAGAGAGGTTGCAGACAAAGAGTGAATTTTGGGTCGGGAGACTGCACAAGTAAATTCGCTTTCGAACACAAAACAAACGGAATGACTGAAAGAATCTGAAAAAGATGGATTCTTTAGGGGGAGAGAGAGAGAGAGAGAGAGCGAAAAAAGAGAGTTTTTGAATTACGTGCCGTTTGTTTAAGATTTTGAGTATTTACTTACTTTATTTGCTCTCTTTTTAGCAAAGTTTGGTTCGAGGAAACGGGAATTGCAACTTGCAACGCAAATTGCAAAGCGAATTCAAAGTGCCAGCGAGGCTTTGGTCAAAACGCTTTTTGTTTTCTCAATTGGGCCTGTGATTTTGTTTCATGGGTTGGCAATTGGCATCTTTTTATTCCATATATCATTGTAGCGGTGTATTTAAATTAATTATGAGTTTAATATTATAATTTAGATTGATATTTTTTTTTTAGTATTTTTTGCTTGCAATCAGTCGTACATCAAAATATAACTCTAGTTATACATCTTGCACATTCTTTTTTATTTAGTGATGATAGAATACCATATTTCGTAGACTACAATCATCTCTTTATTAGACATATAATTTAGATGTGGTTTACAAAGCGTGATTTTCTAGCATTTTTCTTATCATTTTTGGTCATCGTATTGAACAAAAATTAAATGAAAACAATAGAGATGCGTAAGAAATTAAATACGGTGGTTTCCATAGTACCAATTTTCGCATAACTTAAGCTACTTAATCAAGATAATATTTCGTTCCGTTGTATTGGAGTTCAAATTTCCTAGCTGATGTTTAAAAAGAATTAACCTCGGTTCTAGGTATTTGGTGGGGGATGCTGTAAAATTGTCTATAAAAACTTACGCACAATGTATTTCGATTGCATTGGTACCACGGCTGAAAGAAACAATGTGGACAATTTGCGGTCACTATTGTTTTGGTGGAAATTCAATAGCTGTCCTTTCGGATGTCAATCATTTTCCACGAATTGATTGACACCTTTTGCATTGGGAGAGATTTTCCAATTGACGAAAACACTATCCGATATATTAAATATCATAATATAAGTAGTTGAAAATTCGAAATTTTTTTTCAAACTCACTTGTATTATAATATTTAAATATCAAATCGTGTTTTTAACACGCTAAAAAATTTCTCTGGCTTTGGATCATCTACAAGTTGACCCCAAATTATTTAATGACCAAACTCTAATATGAACTTAAGTTTAGGGATGTAACGTGCAACCAAATAAATAATTTCATGATTTGACTCCATGATGGTGACCACTGAGATAAACAATTAGTCGTGTCATTTTAGTTTGTCTACAATTATTATGATATCATGGATGATGAGTTATAACAACACTAAAACAAGTGCTACAATTAGTCGTCCACACGCTTATCTTGACTTACGGTTTCCACAAACATAAACGGCCAAAATCAACCTTCCGGGTGCGCATGCGCTACTAAACCGAGCATTTAAGCTATGAAAGTGACATTATATAATCAACACGAGAACAAGGAACAAGAACATACTTGGATAATATTAACAGAAAACGTGGCAACCTGGTAAGTAACTCCATAGGAATCAAAGAAATGGAGCAATACACAAAACCATACAATGCAGGTTCAAAAAAATGGGTCAAAAAATCAAATGGGGTCTTTCTTCTTTTCCTATCTCTCTGGAGTGAGGTTCGGGTTGAAGAAAGAGAAGCGAATACAGGGCACACCAATCATATCGAACACCGCAATTCTCAATGAATTCTCAGGCAAGCAGTGGTAGTCGGGCAGCAATATGGTAGTTATCAGCAGTCAGTCACTCAA
Source organism: Pyrus communis (assembly GCF_963583255.1). Classification (NCBI taxonomy): domain Eukaryota; kingdom Viridiplantae; phylum Streptophyta; class Magnoliopsida; order Rosales; family Rosaceae; genus Pyrus; species Pyrus communis. Next base: position 2,676,224 of record NC_084817.1, read on the forward strand.
TCTTCTTGGAAGTATAGAATTTTTTTACAATATCCGATTTCAATTTGCATCCACGAGAGAGAGCTTCGAGGACCATGTCGTCAATTTTTTGCTCTTCCTTCTCATACACGTAGAAAACTATGAAGGCAGTGGGAACTCCTGGAACAATAATAAAACAAAGACACTAAGGGTCAAGGCAGGGCAGAAAGAAATTTTTTGATGCCTAAACTACCAAAGGATGAGTGATGTCAGTCCAAAGAAATATTAAAGTACCCCCCATGACCATCCAACCAAGTCCGTACTCGGCTAAATTATCTGGTGTAAGAATCATCAAATGACGGGTTCTTTAAAATTTACACCATATCCTGCTGAGACTAGTTCACGAACAGCTTATCCCAAAAACAGGCAATTGGAAGAAATTTAAATACCATAAATTCAATGTCCTAAACATTGGTTTGTTCATTAATTACCCAAACCAGTTTTTCAGACTTCCAAACTTCCCTTCTATTTTCTAGATGAATTTTAATGATTTTCTATATAAAACAGGACCGAATTTCAGAATGTCAGAAGTTTTAATATGGTTCAAAGTTCAAATAAAATCCCGATGCCTTGAATTCTGCGAGTGAGTGAAAGAGAGAAGGTAGATACCTATAACATATAAGTTCTGAAGTGAAAATGCTCCAAGGAAGCTAAGAACCAGTAGGGTGAGAGTAACCTACGACATCACCAGTAAATATAAAGTATACGTCAGAAAAGAAGAGAACAAAAGGACGAAGAGAGCTGCAACTCTTCAAATTACTAGTATATGCATTCTGCACCTCTTCAGGCACATTCCAGGCCAGTTTTGGACCTTAAAAGTAATGCATCAATGCAATATGTGAACTTATACACTATCAAAAGAATATATAGCTGGAAGCACAAAAGAAGATGGGAACAGCAGATAGATACCTTAAGGAACAAAATCCCATCATTTCCCTTGCCAAGAGATTTCAATGTTTTAACAGATGCATTCCATGATGAAGCCACAGACTTGGCAATTTGTTGCGACGTCTCTTCTGATAAGTGGAAATGTGATGACTGAAGCTTCTCAATTTTGTATCCTAATCTGGAGCAGTGACATTTTTTTTGTAGTTAGAAGTCAGCTTCACTTAATTATGAGAGACGAGGAAAACATCAGTTTTCGAACAGAGCAGCTAAAGAATATGAATACAAGAAGGGGCATAAACCATACATCTTTTCTGGTAAAACAGCATGAATGAACACGAATACTGAAGCTACCAGGAGAACCTTTGAAAGCATAGTAATAATTGTAGATCCAGGTACAACGAAGTTGTAGTAGATTGCAATCAAAACAAATAACGCCTTGAAGGTCTGTTTTTTATCCTTCCAGAGTAATGTGTCAGCAACTGTCAAAACCATAAGTGCAACACATGAGTGCATGTATACTTTTATTTTGCGCATGCTGAGTCAATCATAAGATGTCATTATGCCTGAATTTAGTTTACTTATAAAAAACACAGTTCAGTTAACTTATAAAAAAATCAAAGTAAGGTGAGTAGAAACTGAAGATTCATACCCCTTCCGCTTCCAAGATATATTGACGCTTTAGATGGCCCTCCTCTTTTCTGTAGATGTTCAGCCCTCAAATGTGGGTATGCCTCGATTGTCCTTTTCAGACCCTCCTGAATAAAGTAAATACCAGTGTGTCACAAGAAAGTACTTTATCCAGAATTTGAACATAAAATGCACAATGACACGATGAGAGTACTTAGACCTTTTTAATTACTAAGTGCTCACCAATAGGAGATATAAGTTTAATGACGCATTCCGTATTCTAATATAGCACAGCCAACATCCTAATCACAGATTCAAATGTTCAAGGTGGTGAAGGTGTGAAAGAGAAGAATATAAATGTTGGATGATCCACCATCTAGAGTGCTCAGCGCAATTCTCTTGTATTAACCAAAGGACTTATCACTCTTTTTATGAAAAAATATTGAACCTGAAGCGATACGATGGGTGTGTAGCCAATTCGATCCTGTGCCTTCGAACATTTAAAAGATCGGGTGCAAGAGAGGAGTCTAATTCTCGAAGGGGTCAACTGTGGAACCTTCATCCCATATGGGCCTAACAGCTTATATGTCAACTCCACCATATGTGCAATTGGCATCACAATAAATGCAGGGATTTTTATTCTTGGCCTGCAAACAACATTCATTCAGGGAAAACAAAAAAGAAAGAACTTGAAGAATCATTATAATAGGCATTGAGGAGTATGGTGATTACATTTAAGGTCTGCTTAAAATGAAAGCATTACGAAAAGGAAGTACCTTTCATAACCAAGACCTTCTAGAATAAGTGAAACAAACTCCCAAAACTTGATAGGTTCCATATTGGTTATAAAATATGCCTGCACACGCAGTATCTTTTTAGGCTTTTAGCTAGAAATGCCGTCTCCAAGTAGTTTAGCTTGACATCAAGCAGACATGCAAAGTAAGTTCCAAAAAAGCATGACCATCCCATGTTTTAGAGCAAATATAAGGTAAGAAAACGTGAAGGAATGACTCAGTAGAAAAGATAAATCTTATTCTTACATCTACAGTCAGATAATTTAATGAAACTTTGACAGTTTATTCCCCAAAAAGCTTGCACTTCCCGAAGCATGCAAGCCTCTCTTGTGAGCTTCAGAAAACGTATTGAACCAGTATCCAACAAATCTTTTTTATGGTAGTAAATAAATCAATGCAGTTGAGTAATTAAATCCTCTCTTTATTTCATCATCTATAATACTTAACAGCCCCTCACCCTCTCTTATATTCATCCCAGGTGTCAAAAAGCTTAATAATATATTGGTACCTGCCCCGCCGCTTTATCTGCAACTGTCCCTTCTGATGCAAGAGCTCGCTCTGCACATATATGCGCATGTGCCACATTTTCAACATATGTGAAATCATAAATGTTGTTGCCATCACCAATGATGTACTGTTCAATTGAGATAAAGAGGAGAAAACAATGAACATCAGATATCGTGAAAGAAGGTGTTAACTGATAATGGTGTAAGGGAGATGCAAGACTAAAGTAACAAGACCACCACTTACTTACCTTGGATTTCCCTGCCCTGGCAGCAACTACCAAAGACGGAACGAGCAACCTATCACCAGGTCCAAAAATGCTGCTAGGGCGAATGCAACATGTAAGAAGCCCCTTAACACCATTTGCCTTGATCACCAATTCTTCTCCCTGAGCTTTCGTCGCCGAATAGAAATCATTGTGCTGAAACAAGTTACAAAACACAACCCGTACTCAAAATCGTAGTGAAACATTGTGTTTCTTACATCACTGGAAATTCATTAACAAATACTAGTACCTTAGGTGGATATGGCAACGACTCATCCCCGTCAACAATCCCATGAATCCCATCGAAAACAACACTCGGGGAGCTAGTATAGATTAGTCTCTTTACTTTCAGCTCAGTACAAGCATCAATCACGTTCTGTGTTCCTGAACAAGATCAAAGCATAGCTTGAATAAAACTAAAAATTTGCATAAAACCCCAAAAACACACTCCAAGTATCGATCAAATCAATTGACTAAACCCGAATTAGGAAAGTATTTATTGGCCTAAACCACATTTGCAAACAACAAGAAGTAAAATTCACCATTGTGATTGTGTACCTTCTACATTGACCGAGTGGTGGAGCTTGTAATTGTTGATGGACGAATTGGGAGCCGCCATGTGAAACACAACCTCCGCACCTTGAAACGCTGCAGATTGAAAGCAAAACGCACAAAATCATATCACGCTAAAACAAATCAGCCACCATTGATGCAATTTCAAGATTTGGACGAGAAAGAAAGCTGACCTTGAAGAACTTGGCTCTTGCTGCGAAGGTCGAGGGACACGTACTGGGCGCGGCCGGAGCTCAGAGCTTCGGCAAGAATGCCGTTCTCCTCGGAAGGTTCTAGATCGACGGTGGAGCCCAGGTCGGCGATTCGGACCCGGAACACGTCGTATCGGATCAGCATCTGGACCAAGTGGCGCGCCGCGAAGCCTCGGCCTCCGGTGACCACGCACCATTTTTCGTCACCGGGCATTGTAAGAAGACGACGGTGATCGGTGGAGGTGAAGGTAATGAGGATCGGAGTGAGAGAGAGAGAGAGAGAGAGAGAGAGAGAGAGATAGGGAAGTGTAGTGTGTGAGAGAGTCAGCAAACAGACGAAGAAGGTGACAGAAATTTACGGAGGAAAACCAGAGGAATCTAGTTGACGGTTAGACCTGCCCTTCGGCCCAAAATAAACTTGCGCTTTATTTCGGCTTGGGCCAAAATTGAATTGGGCTTTGGTATTAGGCCCAATTATAGCTTTTGACCCAAAAATGAAACACTGTTTTAGTTCGTGTAATTTTCTCCCGCTTTTATCCTTGTATTTGCATTGCATTGAATTTAGTCCCTTTAGTTTACAAATTATTTCAATTCGAGAATGTCAACTTTTGTTATTTTCTTGTAGAGAATGGTAATGTTTGTGACACTTGAAACGGTATTTTGATGCATTTCGTACGAGAAACTAACAGAAGTTGATGAATGTCTTCATATGTTGGCAAAATTGTATGAGTATCTTTGGTTCATGTCGTTTGGAAGCATTTTTAAATGATTCAAAGTACTTTTGATGAAAATAACTTTGAAGCTAATCTTTAGTAAAAATCCAAGTGGATTCTGAAAAAGCACTTGAAATGCTTTCTGCAAGAAGCACATATCTAATACTTCTTCCAAAAAACACTTAAAAATATTTTTGGATTTCAAAACCAATTTCACCAAAAGTGTTTCATTTCTTTTTACACTTCTAAACAAGCATGTATTTTTTTTTTTTTTTTGTGAAGTTTTAATTTCATTTCCTTATTGTACTTATTCTCCTCTAAGAAATTGTGGCTAGTATGAGTGGCTGGATGAAGAGGGTTCTATCTATCGAAGTTATATTCTCTCTAATTAGTTTGAGTACTCTGATGACTTGACCCTGATGAGTAGTTGCTTTTCTAATCTTCTGATGCCTTTCCTTCTCTGCTACAGTATTACATTACCTTGGATGAAACTTTTGACCATATCAAACATTATAGGATAGTGATTTTCACGCTCCTGTTTCTCTTTTGCACTCATTCCCTTGTCTATTATTTCACCCTTAACATCTAAAGGGTAAAACAAAAAGGGAGAAGTGTAAGCGGAAGTGCGGGGTGCGGAAGTCACTCCCGAACATCGTGTGGTAAAGTTATAAGCATTTTCCCAGTAGAATCATGGTGTGGTTTTAGTAACCCTACCGTAAGATTTTTTTGTTGCCAAAGACTCAAAACACATTGTAGGCTTGCAGCTATTGCATGTGAATTTAGCCTTTTCAAGTAAAACATGAATTGTTATCCAAAGAAAGGTAAAACATGAAATCCTCTTTGTAACTCACACTCTAAAGCCCATGAATCTACCACTCTGAACCGTTCAAGAAAGATATTTGGATGTTTGAGAGAGAGATTGTGTCAAGTGGCCGGCTAGTGAAATAGGTTAATGAAGACCGTAAAACTTAAATTGACTGGTTTAGATTGCTAGTCTGCGGGCTCTGTAGTGTGAGATTCGGAGGGGATTTGAATCTCTATTTTTCTAATGTGGTGATGACTTACTTATACGTTACAATCACGTGACTATCTAGCAAAAGTACGTGACTAATTAGTGGATGTGTTGCCTTGCACTGCATGTATGAGGTGTCGTACAGCGAGCATGGAACAGTGCAATTGGATGGCAATGGTTCGATTTGGGGATGAAAATGCTATATCCATCCCTATAACCACGAAAATTAACTATATCCATAACTGCAAATTAACCATCCAGGATTATCCATAACCATATACACCGAGTAACAAATTTTCAATTGGTTATCGGTTATATCCATCTTCGTCAAAAAACAAAAGAAAAATGATATTATCCAATTGACGCATTATAAATTTTAGTAGATACTATTTCCGTAATTAAATAGCAACATCCAATTACAAAAAACTAACAATATATTTGAAGTTGTTAATGATAACATGCACCAATTTCTTGACAATGAGACTCTTGAAGAGAGATGAATCTGATAAACTTGTAATATTTGATAATTGATATATAAAATGATTCAATAAATTAATTTGGTTGAGTATAACGATAAGAGTATTGAATTGATGAGGTTGTTGGTATGCCCTATGCATGATGTTTGGTGCATAATAAAGATAATATAGGGTTTGATGCATGCATAATGAATTAGTACAAGAGGGTTCTGTAAATTGAATAAAATTATATTATATAATATATATATATATATATTTGGGTCGGATTCGGGGACGGATACGGATTGGAGACCCCTATAACTATATCCAAAACCATAACCGAATAAAGTTCACGGTTTTTCCCCATATCCATACCATACCTAAATTTTCATATTCAAATCCAATCCATTTGGAAGGTTATTCACAGTTATTGAATTTAACGGTTAGAATTGTCATTCCCAGTATTAAAGTAATAATGGAACTTCTGGCAGTGCAAAAGTCCCATGCGTAATAAAGAAAGGCTGACAATTGGGGAGCTTGCAAGGGGGTTGGTGTTAGTTCTAGTATTCAAGACAAGTCATAATAATTATTAACCAAAAAATGACACGCCATAATTAAGTCTTCGTTGTTACTGTCACACAACTATATGATCGTGATGTTACAGTCAAGTGTTTTATTTTTGAAGCTGGATTGTTTGCCTTCTTATTTTCATACTCTCTTTATGCCCTACTGTTTGTGTGGTCACGGTTAAATAAGAATATAAAGACAAAAATACCCTCAAAATTTCTCATCATTTTTGCCCATTGTTTATTAAATTAAGAGTATTTTCATCATTTGATCCTATTTAACAGAGATTTTCCACAGAATAACCAAAATGATTGATGATAAATAAACTCAGGAACCAATTCTATCGCTTTCAAATCCCAGAGATCAAATTAAGGAGTTATGTCAGTCTCATGAATCATTTTGGCTAAAAAAACCTTAGTAAATAAACCACCTTTTTGTGTTTTGAAAAAGAAAAACCCACCTTTTTATAAGTTTATAACATGAATGGATTTGTAATATCACATTAAAAAAATTTCTCGTAAATATAAATTTGTTGCAAGTCTATATTGTAACATACAAATTAGTAAACATCAAGTGTTAATATGACGATAACGATCAAGTATTTTTAAGATAGAACTTTGTTAATGTATGAAATGTCCAGCTGACTTTCCTCACCGATGACCAAATATTAAAGAGAGAACGAGACGTAGCACCAAAGAATTTTGATCCACACCGTACTGTCATTGTTGCCCCATTTGAAGGAAGAACAATTAAAGTGATTTATCCAAACGAATGAGCATCTTCAACAAACTTTATCCATATTCCTCTTCTTTTTTATTCGAGTCTTGTAATTAAATTCTTCACGAATAAGCCTCTTAAACCTGCATTTCGAAGATTCAATTCTCAAGACTCAACTGTTATTAGACTTATTACATTTACCCTCAACATTAACCGGTGACAAATAAATGGTCGCCTTCTACAATTTTTTTACTGATATTAACAGTTATAAAGGGACTCCACTAATAAAGCATTCCATTTACTTCTTGTACGATGATTTAACCTAGGTAAATATAATTAAATTGTGAAGATGGTAGGTGGAGAGATTTTTTAATATGTTTTGAATACAGAGTGGTACATTTCATGTTATTGTACAAGTGATGGAAGACTTGAAAAATAAAACTTCCTCCACATATATAATAACTTGTAAAGTACCATCTTATGTTTTAGGCGCACTGAAAAATTTCTTTATCATAGATGAAAAAAATTGTAAGCCTCTCCTTTGGTGAAGCCAGCTAATGGCCTTGAAGGGCAAATGCCCCCTTTCCCTCCAACTACCTCCTTTAAATTTCTTTGCTTTTGACTCATATTTAATATTCACAAGAAACCCAACAAAGTGTGTGACACTCCCACTCACATCATCCATAACCAGAACCAATTAATTTTCCTAGAAGAATTATTTTTTAAAAAAGTAAAGAAAACCAAGAAGGAAAAGCCTTGGAATTGAACACCCCACAAATTCCATTCCATTACTGTAAACATAAAAAGGAATTTATAGCTCTTAAAAGCCCCCCCAACTAATCGTTGTTTAAGTTGGTTCTGGTTGGTGTTTGCATTAACTCTTTTCCACCCACCGCCTTTCATGCTCATATATATATATATCAACACCCCTTTCATCTCTCTCACTATCCAGTCCAATTCAGTCCATGCCAATCCCATCCACCATGGCCAGCGAGCAAGATCTTCTGTCCACGGAGATTGTCAACCGTGGGGTTGAGTCATCCGGCCCCAATGCCGGCTCCCCCACATTCTCAGTGAGGGTGCAAAGGCGGCTGCCGGACTTTTTACAGTCCGTAAACCTTAAGTATGTAAAGTTGGGGTACCACCACCTCATCAACAATGCCATATATTTAGCAACAATCCCTGTGCTTGTGCTGGTGTTCAGTGCTGAGGTGGGAAGTTTGAGCAGGGAGGAGCTGTGGAAGAAGCTTTGGGATGATGCACGTTATGACCTAGCTACTGTGCTAGGGTTCTTTGGTGTATTTGTTTTCACTTTGTCAGTTCACATCATGTCACGCCCTCGATCCATCTACCTCGTTGATTTCGCTTGTTTTCGGCCTAATGACGATCTTAAGGTAGTTTTAACTTTAATTAATGGATTAATTTTGTGACTTTTTCAATGAATTATTTGCAATCGTTATACATATATGTGTGTTAATATACGACTTTGACAACTTAATTTCAACATCTAATTAATCTTTCATGCCTTTGTGATTATGGTGAAAAGTTATAATCATTAATTACAACACTCTTATACTTGTTTTTTTCTTGTCGATCTTATATTTGTTGGTTTCTCTTGTTTAATTTGTGATATGGGAAAACATTTTGGATTCGATTTTTCTTCATTCAACATGTTTACGAGATTTGAACTTTAAACTTCTAATTACCAAAGTAAAGACTAAATTTTGCTAGACCGAATGACTTTCAGAAATATTTGACTTGCCTCCATAATTAGCTTAGTTTTTCCTTCATGGATTGGGGAAAAAAATTCATGTTGTATATGGCGTTTTTTTTTATGTCCTTATCATTTGTAATTTGGAAATTAATCTCAAATTAAAATAATTAATTGCAATTAAGGGGAACGTAATTTATTTATTACTGGAAATGAAAGTAATTTATGAGTACATGTTACTTTGTGATGTTAATTAGGTCTCTAAGGAGCAATTCATAGAGGTAGCAAGAAAATCAGGCAAATTCGACGAGGCGAGCCTAGAATTCCAGAAGAGAATTCTAAACTCATCAGGCTTAGGAGACGAGACCTACATCCCAAAATCGATCATCATGTCGACTGAAAACACGGCAACCATGAAAGATGGCCGAGCTGAGGCCTCAATGGTCATGTTTGGGGCACTTGACGAGCTCTTTGAAAAGACTAGGGTCCGTCCGAAGGACGTAGGAGTCCTAGTAGTAAATTGTAGCATCTTCAACCCCACACCCTCTTTGTCTGCAATGATCATAAATCACTACAAATTGAGAGGCAACATTTTGAGCTACAATTTGGGTGGAATGGGGTGCAGTGCAGGGATCATAGCCATTGATCTGGCTAGAGACATACTTCAAGCCAACCCTAATAACTATGCTGTTGTGGTGAGTACTGAGTGTGTGGGGTATAATTGGTACCCTGGTAGTGACAGGTCCATGCTCGTTGCGAATTGCTTTTTCCGCATGGGATGCTCCGCTGTGTTGCTCTCCAATCGCCGCCGCGATTATCACCGTGCTAAGTACCGGCTTGAACACGTTGTCCGGACACATAAAGGCGCTGATGATCGGAGTTTCAGGTTTGTCAAATTTCCTTCTCTTGCTTGCTGATTATTATGCTTTTACCGTTGAAAATATGTTTACTTGCAAGTCATAATACATTTTAATTGTACAGGATTTTCCCTTTGTTGTTTGAGAAATGGAAGCTTTTAATTAAATTTGGGACCCAAGTCCCATAAACTAATTGATCATCATCCTAAAATATAGATGATTAGAGATTTGGAGCTGCATGTCACAAAGTTAGCATTAATTGGTTTGCTTGACTTGGCCTATGACAAATAATATGTTGGTTTAATCCAGTAATGATTTTTGGGTACGAAGGAGACAAAACAAAAAGAGTTAGGTTCAAACTCTGCTTTTGGACGTACTAGGAAAGATTACATGGTATTGGGTACAAATTTACAGTACTTGACTTATCTTAGGAATTTGGTCGACATATGGTAAATATTGTATTGGTTGATTTCGACTCTTAAAAAACATCAGCAAATTGTTATTCCGCACTAAAAGTTACGTATATTCACCTTAAGTTATTTGATTAGATCGGTGAACTGTAAATTAACTTTTTTTAGGTTTTGACCTAATTACAACATGTGATGCAACAGGTGTGTGTACCAAGAGGAAGACGAAAAAAGATTGAAGGGGCTGAAGATCAGCAAAGACCTAATTGAAATTGGTGGTGAAGCCTTGAAAACCAACATCACGACATTGGGACCTTTAGTGCTGCCGCTCTCAGAGCAGCTCCTCTTCTTTGCCACATTGGTTTCGAGGTACTTGTTTTCCGGCGAAGGCAGTTCAATGTTATCTTTAGATTCAAGCAAGAGACCCTACATTCCGGACTTCAAGCTGGCTTTCGAGTGCTTTTGCGTACATGCAGCGAGCAAGACTGTGCTCGATGAGCTGCAGAGGAACCTCGAGTTGAATGAGGAAAACATGGAGGCTTCTAGGATGACGCTTCACCGCTTTGGAAACACATCGAGCAGCAGCATATGGTATGAGTTGGCTTATTTGGAAGCGAAAGAGAAGGTGAAGAGAGGAGATAAGGTTTGGCAGTTGTCATTTGGTTCGGGATTCAAATGCAACAGCATTGTTTGGAGGTCGATGCGCCGCGTTAGGAAGCCCTCGAGGAACCCATGGCTTGACTGCATTGAACGATACCCAGTGAATCTCTAAGCTAAGCTTGGAGATGAAGGCTGGATAGGAGGCCATGTATTATTGTATTTATCTGGTGAAAAAGATGGAGTGAATCTTATAAATCTCCCTCTTCGTTTAATTTGCTTTTGTTTTTCAAGTTACCTTTTTTTTATATTTTTTTTTATTACCGAAATTAATTAGGATATTGGCAAGCGGGGGTTCTTAAATGTAAAGTACTTAATTTGAAAGTATTTGAATGTTTATAGGCTTGCACTAGTACTTCTGCATTTCTTGATGGATATGGGAGAATGAAGGAATCGAAGAATATTTCAATAGATGAAGAAAAGAGAATCGGATTAACTAGCTTTTCAGTTGATTTGATTTCTCATCTTAAGATATCTGATTACAAGTAAGTTATCCCAATTCCTATTCTAGGCAAGTAAAGATACCTAAATAATAAAATTATGGCTAACGATTCTAATACGGCCCTCTTCACAATTAACTACCAAACACTGGATTGGATTAAACTAATCCGATCCTACTACTTATCCTAGCCACCAAACAAGGCCTCAACGATAAACTGTAATGGACTTTGTTTTTGGCACGAAATCATATTATGAGCCTCTAACTTTTTGTTAGCATAAATTTAGGCCGCGCACTTGTTGCAAAACTTGTAACTAGCTATGTTATCAGTTCCCATACTCAACAAGCTTAGGCCATGCCAAAAGGACCTATTCAACCTAAGACCTCCCAGATACGTATAAAATGAAAGTTTTAAGGCATGGCCTATTCCAACACTCCCATCAGAAACCCTAATCCACCACTTAAAACGGTACCATGGCAACTAAAACTTGGCTCATCACCTTGATTCTAAGCACCATTTTTGTATAGTTGGTGCAGTAAATTCAAACTATAAGGACCCCGAGAGCGAGAGACTGAGGCTGGAAGATCGACACACCATAAATTAACTGCCAACAAAGTTACCAACACCCGGAAATGCGTCAAACCATCCCCCAGCTCAAGACTACAAGCCATTGACACTGATACCCCGGTGCTAGTTGGTTGTGTCATGGGCTTGATCAACGACTTAAGCAACATGCGAAGCGTGCATAAGAGGCTGCGACATCTTAATAAACACATCCATTACAACAGATATGCTAATTCATTGAAGAATATGGTGAATCACTTTGGAAGGTTCGATAATATGTGCCAAGCTGCGCTGAGAGATGTTGATCGGACCATTGTGATGATGCTGAACCGGAAACTGGACGACATCAATCTGCTTAGTGACGATGTGATTCATAAGGTTTCTCAGCTTAATAATTGCTGCAGCTACGTAATACAAAAAATGATGTCCTCCTAAATGTGATGATAATACTGGTTGAGAGCTCACTTTACAGAGAAGACTCACGGTTTACAGGTCTGTTGGGCTATAATTTAACACCATCCAGACCGGTCCAAGCTTGATCCTACATTATACTGCATGTCCACCACTATAAGAAACAAATCATGCACTGATGCCTCCCGTAGTGGCAGATGAAAGTGGGCAATTTGTATTTGATTTGCAATGGAATCAACTACATGAAATTGACTCAATTTTTTTGAAATGTCATATAAACTTGTACTTTTTTTTAATTTGTCATTTAAATTAAAAATTTTAGCAGTTTGTCATATTAAGTTTCAAAAATTATTAATTTGTCATCTCACATCTCTTAAGTTTTCCATCCAAAATAAGCCATGTACAAGGCACATCGACTTATTTTTCAAGGTTATTTCGGACATTTCAATTCCCCATTCCAATTCCTCAAGATTATTTTGGACATTTTATGGTTATTTCAGACGTTTCAACTCCCATTTTTTTTTAATGAATATGATTGGCGACGTTGATTCTCAAAGCTTGTCATTAGTTAAATTCCGTGTTAATGAGCTTAATGTACCTTTTTAGTCGTTAAGATAAGTTTATCAAACGAACGTTTTTTTTGTACTAAAAGATAAGTAGAGAACTTGTAAAGATGAAGTCAAAAGTTGAAAACCACTGACCAAATTCAAGGCTAATCATATATTAAAATGTTATAATAATTGTTAAAAGAAAGACGTAAAAAAAATGGGGTTTTAACTTTTAATAGCTGTGAAGATGCGAAGAATTGTGTCGCATTAGAAGTTACAAGAAACATTGCAAGAATTTACAAGGATGTAAGTCACTCCTTCCCAAACCGATTGGTTCTAGAGTGGGGACGCTTTTTAGCTAAAAAATCCCTATTAATTAGTTCAAAGTCCTTAGCTTGTTGGGTTGGTGGGGCGGGGGGTTTTGGTTTAGTAGTAAGACATCAATTTTTTAGATGGTCAGTTCTCAATTAAACCCCCAACTTATCATTGATACCCAAATAGGGCCTACTGTTTGGATCTGATTTTGCACACATTTGGATCATATATTATAAGATGTTACATGAAAGAAATATTAATTAAGGATCAAGATTGATTTTTGAATACATGTTGAATCAATCACATAATCAATCTAGGTTTAGACTTATAGTTGAGGATGACAAGACTTGGCGGTGATAGAGTTTTGACTGAGAATAATTCTGAATTTATTTAGAGAATATGTCAAGGAATTGAAATATTAAATAACTTTACAACTCATCATACTTGGCCATCACACAATTTACGCCTATAAATTTGAGGTTTTGAACGTAGAGGGCCCCTTCAACTCAAAAGGCTATACATGAAACATTCTCACAACCCTAAGAAAAACATTAATTATCCTAACCCCTCCATCATCACATATTCCGTTTGGTTGAACATCACTAGGTTGGCAAACCGGCAACACATTCAGTTCGTTGGAACATTACTAGAGTTATCGATCTAGGAGTATCTTTAGTTTGGTTACACAACATTACTAGTTCAGTTGGTTATCTATCCAAATCTCAGCGCTGCGAGAGGTGTTCCTTCCTCAGGTATAGTCGCTCAAGTGCAGAAGTCAACAACACATTCGACATCACACCACCACATCTATTCTACTTATCCAACCGACTCGTCCGACCGAGCTCAGTCGTGAGTTGCACGCGGCATGGACAGGATGACATTAATAAACAATTTCACCCTTCTTCTTTTTCTAACAAACTGGTAAATAATATCTTTTGAATATTGTAGTTGACCCAAGACATCCTCTGGTGACTACTCGTTCTTGGACTTGAATATTTGAAAATTGTTAACAAAGACCAAAGGTCCCTTGTTTTGAAATTTAAACTGAGGAAGGGATCCTGGAAGTTTAATTAGCAAGTGGTTTAAGGTCTCTATTATAAAATATAAAAAAAACACGTTATTTTCTCTGACTTTAGTATTAATTAAAATTAAAATTGCATGATCAACTGAGTCACGTAACCCATAGGGCCATCAAACCAGAATATGTGATGAGAATTACCAAATTCTACATATAGTACATCTTTTATGCAAATTATACATATTCTAAAGTCAAATACTTGATTACTAGCGGGTTATATTTTATCTCAAGAAAAAAATAAAAGAAGAAAATGTATTTTCAAGTTCTTGAATCTTGACCGCACAGTCGCATTGGCATTGGACATGACCATTTATGTAACACCCTGCTCTCGAAATATTTATTTTTGGGAAATAGTTCCGATGATAGGTCCAAATCAAACTCTTATTTAATTTGCTACCATTACATATTATTCTTTAATTAAAATTCCTTAATTACTCACAAAAGTCTACCACTAAATTTACTTATCGAAAACATACGTTTATTATTTTTAGTTTAACTCTCCTCTTTACTCTAATTCCCAACAAGAGGTCAAAACTCGATTAATTAACCTCGTTTAATTTATGGCTGTATCTATCATCTTGGTTAGACTGCCTACGTACCCTCGAAGGGGATCAAGCCGTTCATAGTTCGTCCACCACTTTCTAAATCATTCAAATGACTAACATTTTCGAGACTAAGTTCAAACATTTGAATCACACCACAAGCATATCAAATATGGATTCAAAATAACAAAATTAGCTTAAAAGACAAAGTCGCACCACTGCCGCCGCCGCCGGCGGTTTCCGGTGAATGGAACCTAGTTTTCCAACAAACTTCAAAATTTACCAAATTTTATACGTAGGTAGATCTCAATGAGAGGAACAACTTTTATACCTGGGACGAAGTCCAATTCAGCCGGGAAACACCCGAAATTAGCCTCGATCCGTGAAAAATCCTAGAATTGGGTGGTTTCGATTCAACACCAAAACGAACTCTAACGCCCCATCCAATGCATGTGATTTGTTCCTAAGGTTGAGGGAAGTGTATTGGTGGTAGTGGTTGCCTGAGTTAGCTTCAGATTTGGTGAATCTCCACCCAAACCCGCCGCACCCACCGTAAGATTCCTCCTAAAATCGAACCTCATTTCATCTGTTTTAGGGTGAAAATGAGAGAGGTATCGATTGGCCTCAAATGAAGGATCATTTTGACACCGTCCCCGTCGTCAAAGGTGGCCGGAGTAGGGAGGTGGAACCGTGTTAAGTCGACAGGTCCATTGGATCCGGTTAAGCCGGTTCCTCCGTTCTTTCTTTCTTTCTTTCTTTTTTCTTTTTTTTTTTCCTTCTTCCTTCCTTCCTTTCTGATTGGTCCGAGTCTCTCCTTTTTTTTTTTTCTTTCTCCCTCCATTTCCATCACAGCCACACACGTGGCACTCTCTTTTCTCCAGATTTTTTGGAACCTTCCAACTTAATGTCAAAATAACTAGTTTGCCTTCAACTTTTATTGTTAATAACTTCTTCGTTGTAACTCCATTTCACAAACGGTTTTCCCCTACTCGCTCATAGGATCATCCTCTATCCAAATATGTCAAGAAATTCGATAAAATATATGAGAATAAAATACGTCCTCATATAATTACATTAAGTCAGCTAGGTGCATTTCTATCTTTTCCACTTAATGATAAATTTCACAACATAATTAATAATAATTTCCGAAAACAAAACTTTAACAGTTTTCAATTCAATTTTTCATATCCATTAATGGATTTATTTTCAATTTTTCTCCACATACTCATATATTTAAATTTTCAGGGTATTACATTCACCCCCTGTTAAAATAAATCTCGTCCCCGAGATTTCCACCACCTAGTTACGAAAATAAATTAGAACTATTTTCACCAATTTTTTTATGGTGAATAAAATCATAATCTCAGTCTACGATTTTATTCAAGCTCCGAAAATAAGTAAACCAACGAATAACAATCGTGATTCTTACCCACAATTTCAAATTCCCAGCCATATTCATTGGCAGAATAAATATCCCCATCAAGCCACAATTTTCATGACCAAAAATAAATAACTAGCATAATAATCACAATCACCAGTAATACTATACGTCATAAATTTTTTTTTCTTTTTCCATATACATCACCCTCAAAACAATGATCATAAACTTCAGTCATAACCATCATCGGCCAAAGAGATATAAAAAATGCAAGCCATAATCATCAGTGGCTAAGTAAATATCAAAATTGCAAGCCAAAACATTATAATTGGCAAATTAAATATAAAAAATTACAACCAAAATCAGTGGAGTTCCAATCACACCCACTGGGTAGAGGAAAGAAATTTAAAACCAAATCCGCAACACCACTAACATAAAACCTCCTTCTATGATTTCCTTCATTTTCGCAATTAAACTAAATTACGCATGGTAAATTTAAAAACCTTTTTTTTTTCCTTTCAATTGTTTCTCTTTTAAATTGCTTCAAAGTGCAGCCACAGATCGAATAAATGAGTGACTCGTACATCCAAAGTACTATTCACATTCCATCAGCCAAAGGAGAAAAATTTAAATATATTACAACTCTATTGGCCAACAAACTAAACCTTATTAATCACACAGCCACGAGAATATGTGCTCGTTATCAATTTTGTTCGCAATATCAAATCCAACAATAACCACCCATAACTATGGCAACCAAACCAATCAAATTTGTAATTATAACTTTCCCCAACAATTCTTTTTATCAACATAAAAACTCTACTGGGAAAACATTTATATTAAATGAACTTGAAATCTCATTCCATATTTTCATTCATGTCCACCAATAATAAATGAAGAAATCTTTATGATTTTTTTTCATCATTCCAAATATAATGATCAACCATAACCACAGTTTATAATTTTATTCCCATTCGATAAATCATCATGACTTTAATAAATACTAAAATTTTCAACCATAATTATCATTGGCCAAAAGATTTAAAATTTCTACCCATACTTATCATTGTCAAAATAATAATTTCACCACCATTTTCTTTTTATCTCAATCAGTGACTAGTAGGCTGGAAAAGATTGTAATATACCTAGCCAATACACATCACACATTTTTATCACTTCAATAATTCATCATCACTGCCCACACTTGGAACTTCTTCCTGTAAACATTGGGTCTTTGTGCTCATTCAACCATTCCTTCACTCTTCATGGGTCATTTCGCCAAAGTCATCGTTCACAAGGCCACTTTGCCCAATCATACATCCTCGGGCTCTTTTTGCCCACATCACACATCCTCGGGCTCTTTTTACCCATATAACACATCCTCGAGCTCTTTTTACCCGTATAACACATCCTCGGGTTCTTTCTACATTTATAAGATTAAGCTCAATTTCATTTGTTAACATAGTTGATTATTTGCGGTTTAATAAGTTCACATTTAGAGCATAAACTTTTAGTTCTAACTAAGTACACCAAAATTTGAGACATGATATTTAAAATTTGAAGGGTTAACCAATAAAACCCCGGAAAGCTCTAAATAGTAAATCTACACCCTCAACCATAAATGATGTAAATAAAAATGAGTATAAAGCTAAAGAAAATTGAGTAGAAGTGAGAGCTTGTCAAAGTTTAAAAGAAAAAAATATCTTGTTTTGAGAAGAATTCAGGAAAAGCATATTCAAAGTGAGTGTTCCTAACGGCTTTTTACGTATGCATGAGTGAGTGTTAATCGTTGATTAGTTTGAAACTCATGACTTTCTTAAACGTACTTTACCTAACTACAGTGTAGTGATAGGTGTCCATTATTTAAATGGATTGAGTGCATTGACAGTTTGTTTTAATCTGTGGGCAGGCAACGTGCTACACGCAGTGGCAGATATCGATAATTAGATATTGCCATGTGGTCTAAGCCGCGGCAAATTATCCTACTCGCTACTAAGACCGATGATGATTAGTGAACGCGGCCTTCTAATTAGTACTAATAAAAAATTAATCATTACATATGAACTCTTAATTTGTTATTAGCTTATCCGTGCATGTACTTGTAACATAAAATCACTGATACAGGAAGAGTTCATATAATTCCAATTGATTTAGTAGACTCAAATCTCAAATTAGCTATACGTGCATTGACCTAATTTGATCACAAACACCCACACATGCATCGTTAACTTGTATCCATGGGAACACAAGGAAGTCAAACCAGTGTTATGCTAACTAATCCCATATAAAATTAGCTATAGTCTCCTAGTTCCCATTAGTTATTTGTTTTTTTTTTCCTAAAAGAATTAGAAATGAAAAATAATGGCAATAGTACCCGAAGTCAAGTGGGTAAGAGTAGTATCTCCAGATTAAGATTATGTGTAGTAATTCTTCATTTCGTGGTTATAATTCCTCATTCTCCAATACTACTTGTATCATAAACAATACCGTAAATTAGCATACCAAATTATTATTTGCTTGTGAGCTAACACTAAGGTGGTGGTTGTTAGAGAGAATTAACTTGGATAAGATTACTTGTTATATTAGAGATATATTTGAAAGAATAAATAAATGACAACTTCCATACTTTGTAAGTTGAAAGTTACTCATAAAGAAAAATTATTCCTGCTAGTCCTAGCAAAAATAGTAGAATTATATTAAGGGATAACTTTTCTTCTATTGAGTATCTTCAACTTGGACAAAATAAGCGCATTGTCATTAATTTTTTCCTTCAAAATATGTTTAAGATAGTATATTATCTTAGTCAAGTCAATCCTCCCTAACAAATGTCATCTAAATGTCTTGTAGCATCGTTACTATTCCAGCTTACACGAACAAAAAATAAATGAAACCGAGCTTATAATCATTAACTCAAGTGGTAGAATTTAGTTGAATTCACAAATTAAAAAGTAGGTGTTTGACCATTGAGTACCTTTTTTGAAAAGAAAAAAAACCATATTTTAAATTATTTTAATTTATAAATAGGAAATTTAAACTCAAATACAGAGAACAGTTACACCGCTTTGACAACTAATCTAGCTCAGATATGCAACTAGGAACTTTTAATAGAGCAAAAATCATTTATTCATAATTGAGACAAAGCTAGAGATGAAACTTTACCCACTTGGATTTGATTATACAGATATAAAATAACATAGATATATTGAAATGGACTAAAAGTACTGAATCTACACCAACAACATTTTATAATTAATATTGATCCTAGCTAGTATACAAGGTTAGTTGAGGAAAAGGTCAGCGTTTATCTCTATAAATAGGCCTCATTTCTCAAGTCCATAACACATGCTTAATATCTATTACAAAGTTTTCATACATACCTTTCCTCTAGCCACCTTGTTGTTGTCCTACTTAGCTAGCTATACCAAATTTACGAAATGGCTGCTGCCAACACCCACCACCTTCATTCAGTATCAAAAGTAGGGATTATAGGGGCAGGTATTAGCGGAATCGCCGCCGCTAAACAGCTTTCAGGTCATAGTCCGGTGGTCTTTGAGGCCACTGATTCCATTGGGGGTGTTTGGAAACATTGTTCTTACAATTCTACCAAACTCCAAACCCCTCGTTGCGATTTCGAGTTTTCTGACTACCCATGGGCTGAGAGAGACAATTCATCTTTCCCTTCTCATGTAGAGGTATTGGAGTACTTGCATGGCTATGCCACACACTTTGACCTATTGAAATATGTCAACTTTGAGTCCAAAGTGGTGGAACTACGTTATGTTGGTGGTATTGGTCATCAAACCACCACCCAATTTTCCGGGATTTCGAACTCTGGGGAGTATGGGAACCTTTTGAATGGTGATCCTGTTTGGGAGGTCGCTGTTCAGATGTCCAGCAATCCAAACACCATTCAGGTTGTTTTTTTCTAAAAATTGAGTTTTACATGTCTTTTAATGCATGCTTCTTGTTATTTCTGATAAATTTTGCATTCCTAATTCTAACTTTATTCATATAAACTTGTATATTAATAGTTACTGATAAATCTTGTACAACCATAAAGTATATTTATTGATCACATCTCTCACATATACAACAAGATATACATCTAAGGTTTTACATACAATCATCAATATAAACACATTTTGGAAAGATTCGTCTCTCAAATTTGACCAAAAAATTACGTAAAATTTTTAATTAAATTTTGGTAATATATGTGGGTTATTAACTAATTGTCCCCACCTTATTTTGGACCTAGCAGTGGTATGCATTCGAGTTCATAGTAGTTTGCATTGGAAAATATGGAGACATACCAAGAATGCCGAATTTCCCGCGCAACAAAGGTCAAGAAGTATTTCAAGGCAAAGTCTTGCACTCCATGGATTACTCTAAGCTTGACCAACAAGCAGCTCGCGAGCTCCTCAAAGGCAAGAAGGTTGCAGTTATTGGCTACAAGAAGTCAGCTATTGATATGGCAATTGAGTGCGCAGAGGCAAACCAAGGTATATACAAAATATTAAAATCTGATCCTACATCCTAATCATATTATTAATTCTAAAGACATTACAAAATGAGATGTGCTATCTGCACACTCTTTTTTACTTCATACACATCCTGTTAATTTATGGTCATTAAATCGACTGAATTAAACGATATCATAACATAAATTAATAAAAAGTATGTAAAAAGTAAACACATCCGTACAAAATTAATTATCAATATTGAAGCAAAAAAAAATCCAATATTTTGTTATCTCAGTAGCCACCTAATGAGACATATATGGTCAATCTGGTGGGAACTGTCAGTCTGAAAAGTAACATGAGCAACATAGATTAGGCATTAAACTCAGTTCAGTTGACCACTTTACCAATTATAGCTTGCTTTGAGGCTTTAGCACCTACTTTATTGGCCTTGTCCGTAATTGGCATCAATTTGTAGCACACCAGGATCACTTTAGATAAAATAAAATGAACACTAATAAAAACGATTTGAAAACTTTGAGTTTTAATGATAAGGACAAAATAAAGGGTAAAATAAATAGTACTAGGATTGACTTTTTAGTGTAAAAATATGGTTTTTCGTTAAAATGAACAGTACCGTAGGCTTTTCATTAAAACTCCTTAAAACAAAATCATTTGTAACAAATGATCCCCGGGTTCTTTAATTTTGTTTTTCTATTAAAAAATACGATAGAAATTTGAGATATCTATTAACATTTAAAAGAGAAATATCACTAAATTAAGAGTGAGTTAATTTTTTTTCTTTTTTCTTCCGATTGAATGCTCTAAATCATTCAAACATAAATTGAAAGTTTTGGTGTGCTTTATTTTTTATTTTGGTGAATTCAAGGTCCCGATGGGCAGGCATGCACAATGGTAATAAGGACTCTACATTGGACAGTTCCATCTTATTGGATTTGGGGACTTCCATTTTTCCTGTTTTTTTCAACAAGGTCATCTCAGTTCCTCCATGAAAGGCCAAACCAGAACTTATTCCGAGCCTTGTTTTGCCTTCTTTCATCACCCATGGTAAAAATACATATTTCTTAACACATTCATTTTACCCTAATCGTTAGTACTCTATATGCTTTGTTAGCTATTTTTTACTAACTATTATTTTGCTTTTTTTTTTTTTTTCTTTCTTTTTTTTTTTTTTAACCAGAGGATGGCAATTTCCAAGTTCATAGAATCATACTTAAAGTGGAAGCTTCCCCTTGTGAAGTATGGACTAAAGCCAGATCATCCATTTTTGGAGGATTATGCTTCTTGCCAGATGGCTATTTTGCCGGAGAATTTCTTCGCTGAGGCGGACAAGGGCAAAATATTGTTCAAAAAGTCACCAAAGTGGTGGTTTTGGAGCGGAGGAATTGAATGTGAAGACAACACCAAATTGGAGGCCGATGTTGTGCTTCTTGCAACTGGCTATGAGGGAAAGCAGAAACTCCAGTCTATATTGCCCGAGCCTTTCCGCAGTCTCATGGTTGACTCCTCTGGAACTATGCCCTTGTATAGGTAAACCCTAATTACTGTCAAATATTTGACGTTTTATGTCTTCATACTGCCAATATGACACAAAACTCATTTACTAATAGTTTAAATTGTACTGTTATGTCGTCATATTACCAAACTGACATGAACACATTTGTTAATAGTCGATATTGACAATATAATTTACATGTACAAACACATTGAGAGTCTAATTATTGATTAATAACAAGTGGTAGCGTGTACATACATATATATATATATATATATATATCCCTAAATATATAATTAACTTAAAAATGTAATGATTGAACATGAATGTTATTTCAGGGGTACGATCCATCCACTGATTCCCAACATGGCATTCGTTGGATTCATAGAGAGTGTTTCTAACCTGCACACAGCAGAGTTGAGATGCAAATGGTTAGGAAGATTGGTTGACAACGAATTCAAGCTTCCGACTGTCCAAAAAATGCTTGAACAGATAGGCAGAGAGATGGAAGTGATGAAGAAGACAACCCGATTTTACAAGAGGCACTGCATTTCAACTTTCAGTATCAACCACAGCGACGACATTTGTGAAGAGATGGGATGGAAATCTTGGAGGAAAAGTAACTGGCTTTCAGAAGCTTTTAGCCCCTATAACAGCCGAGACTACAAAGAAGTTGACTATTGAACCCAAACATGTACTTTTGCGCTACAAAAAATGAGCGAATTCGAAGCTTCGAAGCTTGTTCTGGAGTGCCTATTAGCTCCCTATCAAGTCTTATTACGTAATTAACCTAGTTTTTAGGCTCTTAAGCGCCCCATATGTTGATTTAAGCATTTCTTTTTCATATTATTCATAAGCTGTGTTTAGCTGCTTGATCAATAAAATAACAAAATTATGCTTTTGTTATTATATTGTTATATACAAATCTCATATATCACTGGCTCACATAGTGGAGAAAAACTTGTGTAGAGTTTTGCTTACCACTGAACTTTGTTGAGTCACACTACTATCCAATTAAAACTCACCACATATAGAAAGTCTTGATTATAACTTTTATTATTTTTTATATTTAAAACTCTCATAACTATTGTCATTTCGTACTACGGTCTAGTGGTAATCCTCTTCACTTGTAAGTAATAGGTCTTATATTCAATTCTTACCAAAAATGAATTTGAACAATATTATTGCTAACTTGAGGCGAAGCCCAAAAAAAAAAAAACAAAAAAAAAAAAAACTCTTAACTATTTTTCCTAGAGTCCCAGACAAATTTTTCTCCAGAGTGGGGCCCATGGAAACCAAATCTTCTAATATATATATATATATTATTGTTATTAAGGGTAGTTTCGAACTCGTAATGCATGGGTTGAAACCCACCACTCTATTCATTAAGACACAGAACCACATGCAAATCTTCTAAAATATATTATATGAAGCAATAGCCCTTAAACTTGCAAAGATTGAAGATTTAATTGAGGAAAGATATGTAAAAGTTTCCAATATATCAAAAGCCCAGCAAAGAGATAAAAGGCACAGTCCTTTCTTCCTCCATTGTCTTCCTCTATGGCCTGCCTAATATATATATTTTTGGCAAGCCTTTATTATATACTCAAAGATGAAAAAAAAAAAAAAAACTAAAAAGAGAAAGAAACTATTTAAAGAATTAATAAACAAAAAAAGAGAGCCAAAGATTTGATTAACAAAAACACATCAATCCTTGTGCATGCTCAGGCTAGCCACTCCGCATCAATCCCTTCAATTTCTCCAATGTCCATGCTGCAAGTAAATGAAATTAGTAAAACTTATCAGATTGTCTTGTTTAATAGTACGGCCATGCAATAATATGATCCTCCTTAAGTAACAACCAATATTTCAAAGAAGTGAATTGAATTCCTCTGGTTCAGTCAAATAATGCAGTCATTAGTAGAAAAAGCTTGTGACTAGCTGACATAGGCATGTAGACTTAGAAACAAAAATTCCATTGGGCTAAGGCTCAAGTTTGATAATTTTGCGTCCTTAGGGTTTATCACTCGATTTTTTATATACAACAATATTTAAATTACGGATGAATAAATAAATTAATATCGAGCTCGTTTTTTTATAAACTTTAGGCTTAACTCTTTTCCCTCATAACTAAGTTACAAAATTTAGACAATTTCTCGCTCAAACTTAAGGAGGCAAAAGAAAAGAAGAAAACACAAACTTATTGATTGCATTTAAAATCCTCTGACGAAGAGTGTTGCTTTGTACTCGATTGTATAATCTTTATGATGAGGAGAAATACGGAATTGGGAGATTGAAATGTCCCGAAACTGGTTGTACACTGTTACAGTCAAATTGAACTCCCACAGCTCTCAACAAAGCTTTTGGCCAGAAAAAAAACCCCTCAATTGATCAAGCTGACTAAAAAACGAAAAAAGAGACGCTGATGGGACAACAGAAACTGTGGCAACAGCACTTTCTCTTGGCCTCCCACGTATTTTAATGGCCAGCTCTACGAATGACAACAAATAATGTGGCAATTGGTTCGGTCCAAAAAAAACTCCAATTACTAATTTTCAGAAAAATCCAAAACGAAACAGATTCTAATCAAGCAATCAATCACTCAAAATATTTTCAATTCGGCAGAAAAAATAAATTAAAAAATTGGAGATGAAAAGATAAAAAACAGTTTCTGAGTTTGCCAAGATAATTTGTTGGTTCTTACCAAGGCAAGGCAGGATCTTGAAAATAATCGTCTGAGTAGCAATCATTCAAATGATCATTCTGAAAACCGCTTTCATTTGCGTTCAACCAGGCTGGAAATTCCATGACTTCATCAAACGGATGGTGGTATCCATCGTCATCGTCCTCATCCTTCACTTGCGGGCCCCCACCGAGCTCCATGGCCTTCAAGAACTTAAACCACCATGCTGACGTGACCAAGTTCATGGTGTCGTTCCACTCCATCTGGTGCTGCTCTCCTATCGATCTGATCTCTGCCATCTCTTTGTCGTCCATTGCTGCATGCATGCCATCTCCGCCAGTGATTGTGATAACCCCGGCCGAGTCAACAGCATCAGCCACCGCAGGAGCATCCTCCGCTTCAATATGGGAAGTGAAAGAAGCTCCTGCAGCTGAGGTCAGAATTTCAGGATCGGTAGTGGTAGCAGAGAGAGTGGGGGAAGAAGATGACGAGGGAGATGAGGTGGAGGCGGAGTAAATTGACGGGCTGTTGGTGTGGTGGTAAAGGGTTGTGTTTATGTTGTTGAAATCTTGGAAGTTGAGGTTGAGGCCAAGGGTTTGGTTTGGAAGTGTGAAATCAAAATTTTCATAAGGTGGTGGAGGTGCAATTGTGGAAGGAGTCCAAGAATAAGGATTTGAATATTGATATGGATTTGGATATTGGTAAGAAAAATCAGAAGAGAAGGGCGGAGTTTCCTGGTAATTCGACGCGCTTGACGAGTAGATTCGAGGGTTCCTCCTCGATTTGATCCTCGCTTCTTGTTCTAAGCGAGGTCGAGGGGTTTGTGGCTCAAGTGGCTGTTGCTCCTGAGGTTGTTGGTCTTGTTGTTTCTGTTGTTCAGTGGCTTGTTTCATAGCTGCCCTATGAAACTTGAGGGCAGTGACAATCTCTCTCCTAGCCTCAGCCATGTTCAAAAGCCTCTCTTGGTAGGGCCTGCTGGTGTGGAGTCTCCTCCTCACTTGTTTTTTGTGTTGTTGAGGCTGGTGGGGTTGTTGGGTGTGTTGCCGGGTTTCGCTAAAATTATCATCTCCAAACTTGACAGTGGTTTGACTTGGGATACCGTCACAGTTCAGGAAGATGTCCTTATTGGGGTTCATGGTGGATCTTGAAGAGGTGAGTTGTTTCACTAGGCTACGGATGTAAGCACCAGAGAGATGATGAGGCTCCTCTTTGAGCTTACTGAGTTTATCTAATTCCATTAATTGTCTGGTTTTCTGGTTTGAGGATCGACTCAGCTGCCTCATCCCTCTCACAAATTTTAGCTGTAAATAGTGGGAAATGTAGAAGGAGGTGGGTGGGTTGAGAGAATCATGGGGTTTTTCCTAAATTCTGAAGAACAAAGTACACACTGTGCAGATAAGCACAGGTTGATCCGGAGAAGACCGGAGGAGCTATAAATAGCGGAGGACAGTCTAGGGTTTTTAAATTTTCTTGGATTTTTCTGTGATTTGGCAAACCTCTCATTTGTTACAGTTTCATTAAATTTGCTTTAAATGGGCAGTTAGGAAAGTTGGCATTGATAAAAGTTTTCAATTTTTTTTTTTTTTTTTGTTCAATTGTAATTACCACCAAAGATTCATGTTAATTAGTTTGGTGATATTAGAGAGGTTATTTACTTAAATTGTATTATGTAATTATTTGAGGTGGCGATTCATGGTTATTTTCCTTTTTTAAAACTTTTAAAAGATTAATCATCAACCGTTACAAAATATGATCTATAAAATATGATTTTGCACATTTTCTTAATTAGTCTCTCCTTTTTATTAGCTTAATTTTAGATTGATTAATCAACTTTTTAGACCAAATTTACAAATTATGTGTGTAACAAATAAGATATAAACATGTTAATCAATAATAATCAATCAACTACTACTGTTACATCCCAATCCCGACTCCGCCGTAACACGATATTGTCCGCTTTGGGCCCCAGCCACGTCCTCACGGTTTTGTTTCTGAGAACTCACGAGCAACTTCCCAGTGGGAGGCACATCACCTCCTCTCTGTTGGTCGACGTGGGATGTTACAATCCACCCCCCTTAGGGGCCCAACGTCCTCATTGGCACACTCACACCACGGCAGAGTGGCTCTGATACCATTATGACACATCCCAGTCCCAACTCCGCCGTAGCACGATATTGTCCGTTTTGGGCCCCAGCCACGCCTTCACGGTTTTGTTTCTAGGAACTCACGAGCAACTTCCTAATGGCTCACCCATCCTGCGATTGCTCTCGCCCGAACTCACTTAACTTCGGAGTTCCGATGGAACCCGAAGCCAATGAATTCCCAAAAGGCCTCGTGCTATATGGAGGTGGGCATGTACATATAAGGCACATCACCCCCTCTCTGTTGATCAATGTCAGATGTTACAATTACGTCATATAAGTTATAAAATATAATTTAATAGATGATCTCCTTCAGATTATCCAATTAACTACTTTCTATTCCCTGCAGAATATTCTTTCAGAAAAAAAGTTCCTTTTACCACTAAAGATGGGAAAATACTAAACTCGAAGTCCCCATGTTCGTCTTAATAATTAAGCTTTCTTTATTTCCTAAAATAATTGTTTATATAATGCAAGATGGATGTTTTGAAATCTTCAGTTGTATATTCTTTTATATATATTTCTCTCGTTAAGTAACGTAACATAAATAAAGATACGGACAATAAAGAATAAACAAAAAATTACAAGGCACAGTGCTCTACCACTAAGTAATTTATGAATCTTAGCTCAAGTGACATGAAATGAAAAGACAAAGATACAAAACCTACATCCGAATCATCGCATAATTTAGGGAAATGAGAATAATAAGCATGCTGGATCTCATTAAATCAACATTAACATAGAATTAAACCTATTTCAAATTATGGTAAGTAGATGGAAGCCTAACAGAACAAATTCTAGTGCGAAAGCTAAGGCCATATATATAATTTCGACCATATCGTTCTGCAGAGATTTTTGCCGTGCACAACTTGGACATTATTCAACATATAGCCTCGATCACTCGAAAATATTTAATTTTCTCAAATTGATTCGTGGGAAGTTTGGAAGATTGTCCATGAAAATGATAACAGATGGAGCTGGCATGCATGCAACACCAGGACATAAATTCACACAATATATATGCAAGCCACAGCCCAGAGACACCTCCCTAACAATTGTTGTATAACGTGTGCAAATAAATAATCCGTAGCAGGAAATAAGAAAAATGAAGGAAAACAAAAAAGAGAGAAAAGAGAACACAAATTCAATTGACATCAATATGTTTCGTTTATACTATGTTTGGATGAGAGATTTAAAGTTTTAAGAAACTTTAATCTCAAATGGTAAAAATGCACTACAAAAAGAATCTGAAAGAACTACTCAAACACTACAAACGTACTACTAAATCAACTAAAAATTCATTGTAAAGACACTAAACTAATGAGTTTCTGAATGACACTTCCCAGATAGTCATTTTTGGAATCTCCATACAATTTTTATAATGCATTCCTAACAAATTTAACCTAAATTTCATAGAATTTCAAAGTCCCTCGTCCAAACGCACCTTGTTTCTTTGATGATCATTGGTAATGTAATTTGCTAGTAATTAACTCAAGACATAGAGGACATTTCAGGCATAAAACAATTCAATGGTGTTCTAGTATCTTGTCTGCAAGTAAAACGGGACCGTGCTCTAAAAACGTCAGCAGAAGCCAACACAAAGACTGACAGAAGAATCTCCATTACTGTTGTAACCTTCATATATATTACAAAATTTCTGGTTTTTGGTGGAGAAAGGAAACCATCCAAATTTTCTGTTTTAAACAAGTTGTTCAACTTGATTTGAATCTGTTGATGAAACAAAGAACTTGGACCTTTTGGCATTTGCAAAGCCATGCCACATCATGTTCAAGACAGAAATGCTCCATACCTCCCTCTCTCTAAACCTTCTCTCAAATTATTCGTTCTTTTTTTTTTTTTTCACTTTGTTATTGCACTTTCTAATCAACTTTCTCACTGTCATTCTTTACTTTAATTGGTGGTTACAGAGGCATGGCTTCTTTGTCTCATATAAGACTTTACCAGAAGCCGTTACAACGGGGAAAATAATTAATATTGCACATCTTTTTTCTTTACTCATTGGATTAAACAAAGTAAAGGATAACTAATGACCAAAATTAAGAAGGATATGTACAAAGTGTGCCAAAATCACTTCGAATGACAATGAAAACAAAGTATGAAAGAAACTTACTTACACCTAAGATGTCATGGCGACATTGATATTTCAAGATATCTCAATCGCATGAAAGTTATTCTCAACAAAAGTAATTTAACAAATCAACAATCTTTGATCTTTACAAAATCCTTACACTGACAATGTTTGCTTTTAACACTATGCTATAGACTGAATTATATCTGTTAAATCAATCCATAAAGAGAGGGAAGACATCCTCATATCTGTTTGTTGGAGGACTTTTAGGTACATTTTTGGGCGTCAACACTGTTCAAACAGTCCCTTGAATTATTTCACTATGTCAGAAATGTCTAGTAGCCATAGACTATATGCATGAGAGCAACTCCACTGTATTCAATAGCTCGGTGGACAGGATGAATTTCCTACCCAATTGCCCTAGCTGCTTGCTCCAACCCATGAGGGCGATTGGATTAAGGGGGGCCCGAGTGCCTGAGGCCGGATGATGCAAGGGTGACGTCAACCACGTTATTAAAAAAAAAATTGCGTCAGGCACGTGTCGCACACTTAAGTGTGGGGGTGCGTCACCGACAACTTTTCAGTCGATGGGGCCCACGATCCAGAGGTATGAAATGCTACCGTTTATGGGGGCACATGGCACATTCTTGTCCGTTGGATTTCAATGGATAAATTTTTTGGACTGTTGGATTTCCAACGGCAAACAAAAATTCAAACCTCCCCCCAACAGCTAGATGATGTGGCACAATATCATTCGTTGGATTTCAGATCAACAGTCCACATTATTCGTCTTTAAAAATAAGAAAAAAAGGAAAAAGAATTAGATATATTACTGTTGTGCCACGTGGCACAATCTGGAGGGTTGAATTTCAAATTTTTTTTTTAATCCAACGGCAGAAATTAATTAAGTTAATAAAAAAATCCAAAAAAAAAAAAAATTACTTTTCTATAAATACCTTCTCATTATCTTCTACCTTACACCACAATTTCATATTTTCTCAAATACTTTCAACCACATTCCAATCTTTCTCTCGAAGTTTCAATCCAATTGGTTTCCAACAAAAGGACTAATGATGCAGGTACGAATTGGATGCTTATTAAAGCTGGGTTGAAGTTACTCATGATTCAATTACGGGTAATGAGATGCAGTTGCGAGAAATGAGGAGTCTTATTCATACCCTTTTTCTTGAGAAAATTGGTGGGAAAAGAACCAAAGAATCGATGTACAGTCGTTGGAGAATAAATACTCAGCCAATCGTTTAGTCATTGGAGAGATGTCTTGGCACAAACTAGTAGTAATATTCGAAGTAGGGAAAATTTCATGGATCAGGTAACAATATATTATTTATTTGTTTGTACTATATCCAAATTTATATTAGCTACTTTGATTATAATTATTTCTTCTCCCACATTGTGTAGACACTTCAAGCACAAGCTTGGTATGATGCCAAAACCAAAACCAAAAACAAAAACAAAAACAAAAACAAATCATTCACCCGGTGAGAATGTTGGAATATTGTCAAAGATTGTCCTAAATTCAAAGTTATGCTTGTTGGTCCAGAAGTTGTCATGAATAGCACCCATCTACACTCTACGCCCGATCATCACTTGCATGTTCATGAAAGCGACACAAAACAAGTGCCGAAAGCGACCCTTGAACAAGGGTTGGGATCAACCCGTTATCCAATTAGGCCTTAAGGTAAGAAGGCATCAAAGAAAAAATGGAGTGCTTTCAAGAATGATTATGCAAAATATATGGAAGAACTTGCTCGCCAAGGTGAATTGACTTTGGCGCAGAAAATGGCTAAATTTAAGGCTGATAAGGTTAGAGATGAGGCAAAGCTACAACTGCTAAGAGATTATTTCAAGCTAATAAGAGAGAAAGATAGTTACTTAGGCAAGAAGGGAAGAGCTTAAAGAAGAAAGAATGGCTCAACAAGATCGTGACATTATGAAGGAGCCTGTAGAGACGATGTCTCTGAATTCTAAATATTTTTGGAATTCGGAGAAAGCAGACATGATGCGAAGGAGGCGTGCAAGAAAAGCGAGAGCAAGAAAAGATGGTCCTAACATCACAAATTGGTTAGGTGATGATTTTCCATTCATGAGGGATTAAGGAATTTGTTTTTAATCAGAGCCCATAATTTTCCAATCACTTTGAGTTGTAATTTCTTATTTATTGAATAGAGTACTTTATGTTGTTTCCAATTTATTGAATTTAGTACTTTATTTAAACTAAGAGTATATTTATTGAATAGAGTACTTTATTTAAACTAACAGTGCATACAATCGATGCTTCCAATCATCTCAGGTAAACCTCGCATCTCGCCCTTCTTCAAAAGCATTTGCAAGTCCATCTTAGTAGGTCTCCAGAGGTACTTTGTGGTGTAGATGATTCGATTGCAGAGCAAAACCCCATAAGGAACTCAAGAATGGTTGATTTCCCCATCCTCGCTATCTCATCCACTTGGTCTGTAGATGCTCCATATGCAAACATTGGCAAGGCAGCAGTAATATTTTGCTCACGAAGGAGACCCATAACACCAAAAGCATCCTTTTTTTTGCACAAAGTAAGAATCATGGTTGTAAACAACAATCATGATTTTGTTGAACAAATGTCGTTCCATTCTAAAATGATGTCTAAAGTACGTATCAAGGAATGCACTGTTACGGACAAAATAATCATCCAAGAGATCCGTATCTCGTTGTTGCCTACTTCTATCAATGTTTGCAGAACTGGAGATTTGAACCATAACTTGGATAACTCAACGGGAATTTGAGGCTTTTTGGCTTCTTGTTTCGTCATCTCTCCTTCTACGTTCCTCATCCTCTTCATCTTCCATTTCATTTTCGCCCACCTGGAGATTGAACATTTCTTCCCCTTGCTTAAACAATTATTGCTCTTGCTCATCGATTTCCCACAACATCCTTGAAGAAGACATTGTAAAAAGGAAGCAGAAACTATGAATAATGATAGAGATTTTGATTTTGGTGTGTGATTTCTTAGGATGGATGGTGGGTTATATGGAGGAAAAAGAAAGGATTAGGTTGTAGATAATAATGTATGTGACATGCCGTCATTTAAAAATCTGATCGAAATCTATCCTCAAAAATTGTAAACAGATTGTGACACGTGGCACGACATGATTGGTTAAAAATCTTATCGAAAATATATCATCAACGATTTTGAAAAGGTAACGACACGTGGCATGATGGCATTGGATAAAATTGTCATTTCGGATAATAACATGTGGCGCAACGAGAACGATTAAAAATCTTATCTGAAATTAAAAATAAAATTATTTTGTATTATTTTATAAAATAAAAAATACTAATATTTTATTGCCTATTGTCATGGCTATTCAGTTAGGGATGGAGATGCAAAAGACAATTACTGTTCATTAAGGCAATTACTGTTCACTGAAGGGAATTCAATAGGAAGTTACCCTAGGGGACCTTTGATATGCTGGAGCTACTCTGAAGAGCAACAATGTAAACAGATGGGTGTGGCAGCATTTTTTCATCTACGTTAAGAGTGAAAACCAATTGAAAATCTGCATAATGTTTTAAAATCAGCTAAAATTTCTTCCTTCAATCAACTTATCTTAGTTACCGTACACAGCCACTAAAATTCTAATGTATACCATCACTAATCGAAGGGGTCCCTCATATATTAATTGGAAAAGCTGTTTTTGAGTAGTACAAATGGTTCAGTTGATCAAACAGATTTGACAAGCTTCTGACTAGCTAGCAAAACTATACATCAAAGAAATCCCAGCAAAACTAGAATTATCCACCTAATTTAATTAAAGTCATCCCAAGTACAAATTATGCCGGAGGATAAAACTGATCTCCACACAAAGTGTTTTCATGATTGGAACATATCAAGTCTTGCCATGAAAATAAATCTAAAATGAGCTACGCAAGCACTCACGTCACTGAAAATAACCATTCCAACACCAAAAATTGTGCTAGTTTACCATTTTTCTGAACAAAGTAGAACATTTTGAATAAGTAAAACCCTATAACTTTTAACAAAATAGAAATATAGCCCTACAAACTAAATACAATCTTGGAGCAAATACTTCAGCAGATGATTAATTCACAAACATGAGAAGGATTAACAATATTTGTTTTGGTAAAAAAGATACGCATGATACAGATAGATCAGCAAACTATATCAGAAGGTAACTTGGAAGAACAACATAGATGATTTACAAGTGTAAAAGGACATGAAGGGCATAAAATATTCGGAATAATAATAATAAATGCATAATATATAAGAACGTAAGAAAGTGGGATATAGAGAGAGAGAAACAGACCTCTTCTTTTTCTGCGGTGTTCTGTGGATAACATCAAAGTTGAATGGATGGATGCATGTGGGCTTTTGATTACTTGATGAGTTTTCTTTTTCCTGATAAAATCAAAAAACAAGCAGCCAGCTTCCACCAATCCCCTCGCTTAGCAGCAGGTGCAGGTGTCTTCAAGATAAAATCACAAAACAGATGACTTTTGACGAATCACATTCACCCACCAAAACCCTAACCAACCGCCTCACCTCTCTGTCTCTCTCTGTCTCTCTCTCTCTCTCTCTCTGGGGATTCCTTTCACATTTCACATTTCACATTTCACACCGCTGTGTTTGTGAGAGAAAATAAAACTTCTTATCTCTTGAGAGTCAAATAGTAACATCAGCTCGAGTTTTTATATAACTCTTTTACACCAAAAAGAGCTCGCACTTGTGCAATCCATTCTTACCCACTAGTAGCTCAGTCTTGTTGTCTGCCCTCACTGCAGTCACTGCATCAAAGGCTTTTGATTTGCAGGCCCTGCTGGTCGTGCCCTTTTTCTCTGCCCTCTCATTATCCCATAACAAAGATATATTTCCCCAAATCTGAATTAGGGTTGCAGGCTGCATGCTGGACTTCACTAAACTATAGTACTGCCTTGTAGTATTAAATAAGGACCTAACTCTTATTGGAAATGAACCCCGAATTATTATAATTTCTAAGAGAAATCTATTTGTACATGTAACTTGGTAAAAACACTGTAAGGAAAATGTCAGTGTCACAATCAACTTGCAGTGACGGAATTACGTTTTTAATACGGGTTGGGCTGGGCTAGAAGATAGGAAAATTTTTGTAGTACCATATCACCATCCTGTAATTTTGTGATTGAAAATTTCGTACTCAGTACTTTGGCTTACTGTTTACTGACAGTTTTATTGATTTTTAAATAAAAGTTTTAAGCTCAATTCTTATAAATAACAAGTAAGGTATCAAATTACTGTAACTGGCTCATTAATTGGTTTTGCCCAATCTTCTACACCATAATGCAACTGTATATTATGTTAAAAGAAATTAAGAATTAAACCAAACTTTACATAAGAAAATGTCAACCAAAATGTTAGGGAGAGTTACAATTGATCCAAGCCATAAACTAGTTCCGTCTTTGAACACCCATATGGGTATACACAAACGACACGTTACATAAGTAATCTTCAATCTTTGATCACTCACATGTGCATAAGCGATGTACGAATTACATAATGAGCAATTGGACTGCAATGGATCCAATTGACAAACAATACTAACATTGTTCGTATAATATACACAAATTTTTTTTAAAGTAACAAAGTCATTTCAAATTCTTGTTTAAGAAACAAGAATGTAGTAAATCGTAGCTAAAATCGTGAAGATTTCTTACTCTTTTCTTCCTTCAATATCAATTGCATCAAATTGAACAAAACAAATAAATCTCTTTTATTGCCAACTAGTATGTCTAAAATTTACTTTCAGTACTTATTTCCCCATTTCCACGAAGAACGATTGGAACCGTGGAGGTGCACAACGCAATACGGAAATTGTTCTCAGCTTAAACAACTGTGGGACCGCCTGTGAACACTGACGGGTATGATGTGACGGGTCTTAATCAAATGGCCATGTGGGCTGGGGTCCAAGGCTCCAATCAGACAGAGGTTGCCACGTGGGAAACGACGAAGGGAACATGAAATCGGCAGCAAATGGGCCTGGCCCACCTGGCCGAAAAAGCCTGCGGCATCCATTAATAACCCTAATTGACCATTTTGGTATTTTCCAAAAAACATAAAAAAGAAGAGGATTTTCTTTGTGTCTAAACGGAAAACAAGCTTTGTCATTTTGTATTACCATTTTACTTATAAATGAAAAGTTTTAAATTTAATTATTTTATAAGACGAATTTGAATGATATTATTATTAGTTTATTATGAGGTTAAATTTACTTTTATTCTCTCTTTTAATATAGATTATATCATTTGTTCATAAAAAATAAAAATAAAAAAGATTGTACCCCTTAAGAAAATAAAAGACCTGAATAAAATATGGCGGATTTGCTATAATATTTGCACGTTATTAATAATATAACTATAAATATAATTTACATGAATATATTTATTTAATACAATTACTATGTCACACCAATAATCGCATTGAATACATAAAAATATTATTGTCAAATTCTAAAATCTTTTTCATTATTTCTAGACAATTGAAAACAAAAAGAATAGTTCAAGGTTAGAGCGAGGATTTTGCAAAAGTTCTATTACCATAAAACTTCTCTATAGATCCTCAATATCGTCTTCGACTTGGATCAATTATGTATATGAATAAACTTTATACTGTACAATTTTTTTTAAGTTCAATATTAAGGAAATGTAGCTTTGTATAATAATAAAATTGTCAATAAATACAAAAATATGCGATATTTGTTTCAGATGAGCTAAAAGACTTATCTTTCTCATATCTCCATGAAACGGACAATATTATGTGATTCCGGATGCTTATATTAGTTTTATTTACGTTGTTCATATAATTGTTTGGAACACTATTTTATTTTTAAGAGTTGATACCATGTTTTTCAATTTAAAAGTAAGTAATACCTCATCAATATGGACATCTTCTTAGTACAGCCATGATGTTTCTTTAAGATTCTCAAACATATTTATAGAGAAGAGTACTACATGCATACATCAACTGGATTCTAAAGCCTAGGCGTTTTTTTTTCTTTCAATGTTTCATCTTGAAAATCGACGTGCTCTATTAGTAGTTTTGTACTCATATAATTTCTATTAATGATAACTAAGTCAAAAGATAATATTTTTTGCACATCTCTATTAAGTAATAACCTTTCAAAACTATAAAATCGGTTGGTCCCAAAATAATGACTATATAGATGTGTTACTATCTTGAGGAGTTTATTTATATTCGATATTTTATCGTATGTATTAACTTTTGCTTTATATTTAAATCGTGTGAAATAATGGCCGAATGGTATTTAATGTGGTAAATCAAATGAAAATTGTTCATATTTACTGGACTTGGATAGCTAGCTAGCTAGGGACCTCTCATGAGATAAGAGGGTGGGAGCTGCATGCAATTGCAAGTAGCTTCTGCTGCTGCTGCTGCTGGTAGCCTCTTGAGTGACACAGTTTGCTGCAGCTGATCTCCCATTTTCATTTAACCGCCAAATTGTATGGTCACTTTCCGCTATAAGTGGGGGGTGGCGGTGGACCATAACATTTTTAATCTGTCATCAACACCAACAACCCTCTACCCTCTCTCTCTCTCTCTCTCTCTCTCTCTCTCTCTCTCTCTCTCTCTCTCTCTGTGATGAGACTGAGTCACTGAGTTACTGAGAGGCAAGGACATAAAGGCGAACGGTTAGCATAAGAAATGAAGAGAGAGAGAGAGAGTGTACCGTGTACGTGACAATGTGTTCTAGAAAGGAAAGAAAGAAGCTTGCTACTGTTATCAGAAGAAAAAAAAAAAAGCATCTAAATTCAAAGGAGTTAATTTTAGCAGTCATGGTGTCAAACCACAAGTTGCAATCAATAAAAACCAAGTAAAGCCAATCCTTAATCCTCACGCTACCGACCATAACCAGCATACGTGTGAGTATAGCCATATGCATACACACACACGTATATATGTACATATAACTATATATTAATATCATGTTCAGGATTTAGGAACATGTCTTTTGACACACGTTTTTACGGAGTCTCTTCTTAATGCACTTCAACATTAATCTAACAATCTATTTTAATGCCTTACCTCAAAAATCAAATCTATAAAAAATCATCCAAATTGAAATCATATGACCGTTGTATTAAATTTAGTGTTTTTTAGATCTCTATTCGTTCATTTTTTCCCTATAAATGAATATCTTAATGAATTTGAATTTGTCTAATTTTTTTGTAAGGATGATCTATGAATAATGTACTGAAATATCGTTGAAATACATTACGAAGTGCACATAATGAGTTGATCTTGTATGAATTGTTTATTAAACGAATAATACTCTTTTTAAACACATGACAAATTTTATTGGAAAAAAAATGTTTTTATGACTAAATTTGGTTGCATGAGAGAATCTGTCCTATTTAACGGGGTTTGCTTCACTTGTATTGACTGTTTTGTGACCACATTATCGATCATAAAGCCTGTACACTTATATTGTGGAGCCAAAGAAAAGACAAATTTAAACTACTGAATTTCAAACCGCGAGCTAGTGGTCCAGTGGTAAACGACGGATTATGAGATTTCCTTAAAACTAAAAACCCAAGGTCTCAAGTTCGAAACCCATCGCTGGTGTGGAAGCCAGACTTGTGGTCAAGGGAGGCTAAAATGCCTCTTTGAGTCTTCCTGGCCCCCGAAAAGGGTAGATAACCGTGATTTGTCACTAGTTGTCCTCCTTTAAAAAAAAAATTTAAAAAAAAAAAAAAAAACACTACTGAATTCCAAATAGTCACTAAGTGATCATAAAACGGTCAATAGGAGAACATTATTCTATCTCATTTTTTGCTATGGTTGAGCGGATCTCCTTCAGAAACTGGTCCTGTTAATAGGAGAACATTATCCTATCTCGCTTTTGGTATAGTTGAGCAAAATCTCTTTAAGAAACTAGTCCTGTATATGATCATCTTTATCTAGTTATCCACCATCAATCTTCATCGTTATCATCGTCAAAATGTTTGACAAGTTGTTCCCAAACAACAACACTTTGCCGCTTTTCTTGCAAGAAGATTGAGATGAATTTTTATGATCTATCTAGCTGAACACAAATTTTCATTTTTGTTTTTCTGAGTCAACTAAATGTGGTCATACAACCATTACGGGTGGCTTAGTAGTTAATGATGAATCCAGGTCCGTATTCACATGATACGTTTTGGGTTTAATTTTTGGCATGGAAAAATCACACGATAGTGCTTATAGGAAGATTAAAACACATTTTTGAGTCTTCTCATTTTCCGAAAAAATAGACTACTGTGGAGAAGCCACCTGCCGATTCCTTCAAGAGTGAAAAAAGCTTAAATGTGGGCACATGAAAGGGGTTGTTGGTGACATGCATGCAAAAGGTTTCAGAAGTTGCGTGCATAATTAATTAAAATCAAACAATGGGCTTGCCTTGCCCTCAAGTTGGAAAGATGGTCACATTAATCTTGCAAGCCACTTCTGTATATCAGGCATGATTCTTGCTGAATACCACAAAAAGAAAGAGAAGATCGTAGTCTAAATCTTATAACCATCAATGTAGTTCGACATCCTGAACTCCTTAGTTCTTGTAATTTCAATATTTCAAAATACCATTTTAGTTCTGAAACATTTCGGACAGCCACCCAAACTTGTTTCACAGTCAATCTAAAGTCTTAGATTTCCATTTTCAGGAGAAACGTTATAAACCATTTAAAAGCAGTTTTACGATATAAGTATTTTTCGTTGAATTTTTAAGCTTGAAAAAAAAAAAAAAAAAAAACTAGTGGAGCTCTGAACTTAATTAGCCATAGTAGTGTTTTCGTCGACCTGCTTCATAATGTCGTCCTAAAATTTTAAGAAGCTTATGGTGGGACATTCCTCAAAAATAGGTTTTGTGATGATTTTTGACAAAATTGATTAAAAATCGTCAGCAATAGCTCCACAATTATTGTCAAAAATGCGAATGTTGGGTTTTCTCCAAGAATATTTTATCGACAAAATAGAGAAATGTTATAAGCCCTTTAAAGAGATCACCACTTAATTGAAAATGCATTTTTGATTGAACTTTTAATTTTGAAAATGAAACATTAGGTTATAATATATTAGCGAAGCTTTGAATCTGGCTAAAATAGTCGGTTGGCCATGAAATTTACAAAGCTTTATATTGAGATAAAATGTTTCACAAAAATAGATTCGTGATGGTTTTCAGTTTTTGCCAAAATTGATTAAAAATTAAAATAAAATAAAAAAAAAAAAAGCTACATTTATGACATTTTATATACCATGTTTGTACTGCCCTGTACTAAAGAAAAAGTACAAATGCAATAAAAAATGCGATAAGTGTGACATTACTGTTGTAACAATATCAGGCCAATGCTAGTAAAAGATGAGACATTTCTCTCTTGGTGGCCCAACTAATGTATTCAAAAGTAGCATAAACTTTACATGAATTTTCTCTGAAGGACTCTAACTAACAACATGAATTCACTGAAGCCATGGCAGCTCAATCTTCAAAGCCTCTGAACCAGTCGCTTATAGTTCTCGAAAGGACTCTAACGTCATTTAGCGAAAGCGTCTTAAGACTCTGAGCAATAGCATCTGCTGGAGTGTAAACGTAACCTGCTTGCCACTTAGGTTCCTGATCAGGCCATAAAAATGAAAAGAGAAGAGATTACGACGCATGATGACCATAAACCGAAAGCTTCTAAGACAAACAAGCAGAAAGGAGATGCATAGTTCTCAACTTCTTATGATAATGCAAATTGTGTGATGCTGGAAACCTGAGATGACTGTTTCCTAATAGCTCACAGCGATATGGACATGAAGACTCCATAAGGGGTTCAAGTTAGGATATGAATGAAGATAAAAGTCAAATGTGATTTCTTGATCCGTTTCCCGGGCTCTTTGGCATGTTTTGGTGTGACTAGCAATTCGATTATCACAATTGATTCCCCTTTAACATGACATAGATTTGGGGAAGAAAAGGTCTAGTTTCGATTGGTATCATACTAGCACAAACAAGGTAAAGAACTTTAGTTAAAAGCATAAGAAGTTGCATATTTAGTGCGGAAATCTAAACCAACTTGAGTAATTAATCAACTTGACAGTTCTTACTAAAGATTATTTAATTGATCTCGACCAATTTATGTCACAAAACTAAAATATGTTCAAAAGAGTGCACCAGCATAAGCGATTTGTTGAAAGGTCAGAAAGGTTGTTTAAATTAGCTTTCAACTTTGTAAAGGAATGACCTCTAAACTTCCAGCCTCATGCAAAATTGTGGATTCCATCAAATATGGAAACAATTTTTTATGGAATCCACAACTTACAGAAGCAAAAGCATTAAAACTTTAAAACGAAATAAAGCTTAGAATTAAGTTCACCTGTACGCATGGAGTAATATGGTTACCACTTATTTCGACCTTTTCGAGTGTTCCGCCAATAGATTCCACGCGAGGCTTTAACGTCTCTTCAAGAATATCTGTCTCATCAATTGCGTCAAAATTGAACTTCACCTAAAAATGCAAATAATAGTTACACCAGAGAACAGATCATTTTCATTAATTGCATGACGATTCAGAATAGTGGGGCATCATGCGTACCAGTAGCGTGTGTTTGACATTGTACGAGCTCTTACAAAAATCACGGTTTTCAGAGGGTGTTGGCTTAAACTCTGATATCCCTTGTGCTACCTGACAGAAAGATTATGATTTTTTTTTTTTCTTCTAATTAATGAGACTAATACGCAGAAATAGTTTCCAATATTAACTGTTGCAGAATAAAGGGAACGATTTCTGCCAAGCCAACAAGATACCTCATTTAGCACTGAGGGCAACTGATCAACAAATTTAGTCACCGAACTTAGAGTTTCCTGATTGTCTGGTAGCATAGCTCCAGCTGCACCAATCAGCGCCTTCCATGCATCTCCTATATATAGGAAGTGGTGAAAAGTGGGAACGCTGTAAAGTTTCAGTACACCACCCTTGATATGGTATACCACTCAAATTGAGTAGTTCAGTTCAAAGGCATTCAAAGGATGCAATGCGGAGGCAGTTAGGAAAACATGATGATCTATGGCTTGCCACCGGGTAGCCATACATCGCAGAATAATTACGAGTTTGAATTTACAAGAAAGAACCAATACATATTGACCAAAAGAAAATGAACCAATACAGAAAAACATAAAGTATCAACACTCTCTTTCTCTCTGACTTGCATTGAAAGTATGTTAAATGTTCTGAAAGTATATCATCATTCAGGCTTTTGTAGGGTACTATGACTAGCTAACAAAGGGAAAGGAAAGCGTAATCCGATAAGTAAGCAAAAATGCAATCCATACAGAAAACTAGAGAAAAGAATAAACAGAATCATAGAAAATAAATACAATGAAAGCAAGTCAGAACGCTACCTGAGGCAGTCCTTGCCACGGAAGAAACTGGAGATGCTTCTATAATAGGCACCATTTGATTAACTAAAGGACCTAACTGCACAATCAAATCATACACGTTTACAACAATATATCCTAAACGTAAATGTACTATATGAAGCAGGGCATACAGATCGATTACCTGCTCAAAGTAAGGCACGGCCTCTGTTGCTGGTCTATTATTGTATGCTATTATCGCATTGGCCTTAGCAAAGGACAAAAATATTGCTTGTCAAACCGAATGAATTTCTCAAATCACCTAAAACGAAGGAGGACTTTCCAAAACAAACCACACCTTAGGGATTTTATCAGAGAAATAGCTCCCAGCAAGTACTTGAAGAAGGGCACCATTGCTAGAAAAAATATTCAAAACACAAATTCCAGTCACAATGCTGCCAGGATACATTGATAATTAACTTAGAAACCACTCAACTTACGATCCGTTTGACATACCTTCAGTAGAAAACAATTATTCAATAAGTGCTTTCGCTTGTTAGAAACATGTTAAAATCTTTATCAAAAATCCAAGTTCTACATAGAAAGACTTGGAAGTGCTGCGTAAAGAAGCACCTAGCAAGTGCTTTTTAGAAAGCGCTTTTATCCCTTCTGAAAAGGCTCTAAATTTTACCTATGGCCAACCGAAAACACGGGCAGTTGAGCAAGTTGGGCAGCTGATAGATTGGAATTGGGCAGTCCAGAAGCTAAGATGTTGT
This sequence comes from Pyrus communis, assembly GCF_963583255.1. Taxonomy (NCBI): domain Eukaryota; kingdom Viridiplantae; phylum Streptophyta; class Magnoliopsida; order Rosales; family Rosaceae; genus Pyrus; species Pyrus communis. The sequence continues at coordinate 2,718,495 of NC_084817.1, forward strand.
CCAAGCAGCCATTGAACCTGTCATACACTTGCCGGGAAGCTTGGACATGATCAAACGTCACATTGTACGGCACTGATATCACCAGAAACCCATCCTTTGCCAATAGCTCAGTTAAGTAGCTGCGACATATAATCCACATGAACTTGAAGGACTCAAATTTAAATAAAGAAAATTACAAAACCCAAAACAGCAAAGAATGAAAAACTTCGGGGACCTGTAAGTAAGTTCTGGAACAGCTCCGATGAAGGCGCCACCCAAGAACTTGATGATGGCGCGTGGCTTCTTGCCGGCGGGCGGAGGAATCACCAGACAGGAATCGGTCCAAGTGTAGGTTAACCTGCTAGTGGTGGAACTGGGACCGGCGTATCCGTTGACGGCCAGCTTCTTGGCGGAGGCCGAGGCTGAGCCGCCTGCGACCACTGCTCTGCTGCCTCTGCTACTCCCGCGAAATCCCAAGAAGGAACCATAGCCGTTGATATGGGTATGGGCGTGAAGTGGGATGTGATCGTACAGGCATCCAAATTTGGCGGCAAAGCCGGCGGAGGAGGAGAAACAGGCGGCGATTTCCATTGTCTAAAGCCCACATACTAATACACAGTTACAATATATATTTTGTGAAGTAAATCTTCATTTCTCTGTTCAAAGGTTGCGCCACGATTACAGAAAAAGCTTTGGGCTTTTGCCTCTAATTGGCTTTTTCCTCCGTCCACAATATTTAATTTAAATTATTTATATTGCAATGCAATCACGTTGTTTAGTGTCTACGGTACTTTAATAACAAAAGTAAGACTCGGAATTATTTAATTTGAACGTTAATTTGTATGCAATTGCGTATTATGTTGAAGTACAAAAATCTTTTCTGATAATGCACTAGGACAATAGCAATGTAACCGCGAATTTTGTTATAGTAATATTCACGTTATTCCTTGTCATTGCTTAAACTTTATCATGATTGTATAATCCTAAATATAATTTTGAATAAATGTAATATATCTTAAATATTATTGTTACCATATAGTGTAATAAAGTACCGTAGATTTTCCTTTTACAGAAATTTATTACTTTTAATTGAAACGTTCAAATTAAGGTACATTAATATTTTATGTATTTATCCCCTTATGTAATAATAATTGAATTAATAGTGACATTTGGTTGATGGCATCAAATGACCAAGTGCCGAGCCAAGAAAAAAAAAAAGGGTTAAAATAAATACAAATTACCAAATAATAAACAAACGCTTGTTTTTTTTATTTTATAAATGGTGGGGTCAATGAAGGCATCGAAGTTGGAGTTGGCCTCGACAGAATATAGCAGCAAACGGCAGACTACCATTCACTTTACTTGAACTTATGGACTCGGAATAATACTCCCATTTACTTTACTTGAACTTATGGACTTGGAATAATCATATAAGCTGGATGGAAGAGAGCCAACGCCACAAACCATTCTGCATTTCTTCTTCTTCATTTCTTTTTCCACTGTCAACAGATTGTGGAGGCTGAAAAAATGGTTGACGCGATCATCTCCATGCTACTGGATCGGCTGTCTTCAACAATTTACGAGTACATTGATGGAGAGGTGAAGCTTGTTTTGGACGCCAAAAAAGATGTTGAAGAATTTGCTGGCAATCTCAGAGCTATTCAAGCCGTTCTCGAAGATGCAGAGCAAAGGCAGGTCAAGGACGGCAGCGTGAGGATCTGGTTAGATCAGCTCAAAGACATATCCTTGCAGATGGTGGACGTGCTGGACGAGTGGAACACTGACATGCTGAGACAACAGGTTGAGAAGCAAGAACGAAAAGGTGAAAATGCTCATGTTCCTGAGAAGAAGAAGAAGAAGGTAACTTTCTCTGTTTTCTCTAGCTGCTTTTGTTTTCGCAAAACCAAAGAGGTGATTTTTCGCCGTGACATTGCGAGTAAGATAAAAGATCTGAATGGTAAACTAAGTAGGATCAATGAGCAAAGACAAAGGTATGGGTTTCAACACACAGAAAGAGGCATTCAAGAATTACCTGAACGACAGAAGACTTCGTCTTTTGTCGTCGTGTCAGAGGTATTTGGTCGAGAAAAGGAAAAAGACATTCTGATAACAAAGTTGTTAAGTAATGGTAGAGAAGATCGAAGGGGGCTCCTTATCATCCCTATTCTAGGGATGGGAGGAATGGGAAAAACAACTCTAGCCCAACTTGTTTATAATGCTGACAAGGTTAAAGCCTATTTTGAAAAGAGAGTGTGGGTTTGTGTCTCAGATCCTTTTGATGAGATTAAGATTGCCAAAGCTATATGCGGTGATAATGCCCCAAACTCAAATGAGTTAGATGATGCCTTGCAACATATGTCAACATCCCTCGAGGGCAAAAGGTTTCTCCTTGTCCTAGATGATGTGTGGACCCACGATCGTAAAAAGTGGGAAAATTTAAGGGCACCACTAATTCAGCATGGTGCTCATGGCAGTAGAATATTGGTGACCACACGAAAGCATGAGGTCGTTGATATGATGAGAGCAGAAAATGAAATGATCAATTTGGGAGAGTTGCGTGAAGAATATTGTTTATCAATCTTCAATCACATGGCATTTGCTAATACAGAAGTAGATGAGTCCAAGGCGTTTGAAGATATTAGTAAGGATATTGTGAAGAAATGCAAGGGCTTACCTCTTGCTGCAAAAGCTTTAGGTGGTCTCATGTACAATAAGAAAACACGGAGGGAATGGCTAGATGTCTTGAATAGTAAGATATGGGATCGAGAAGAGGTGGAGCAAGAAGTTTTTCAACCACTTTTTGTAAGTTATTATGATTTGGCCCTAGCAGTCAAATGTTGCCTTTTGTATTGTGCTTGTTTTCCTAAGGATCATGAGTTTGAGAGGGATGAGTTGATTAATCTTTGGATGGCACAAGATTATCTTAATTCAAAGGGGAATAAAGATGAGGGAGAAGTTGGTCAAGCAATTTTTGATAACTTAGTAGCACGGTCTTTTTTTCAAGATTTGAAGAAAGACAATGTTAGTGGTAAAATTACCCATTGCAAAATGCATGATATCATTCATGATTTTGTGCAATCTCTCACCAAGGACGAATGTTTGATCACTGAGGATGTTGACAGTGAAATAGAGGGTTTGGGTGTAAAGGTTCGTTATTTGACCTTAACCTTTAGGTCAAAACATGGTGAGTCGCTGCCACTCCCACCTTCTAATGCATATTACAATTACAAAAACCTACGTTCACTCTCATATTTTGGTTCATCCATTGCTAAGATAGACTCAAACTTTATTCTACAATTGAAATGTCTTAGGACATTAAATTTGAGTCGTTGTGGCATAAGTGAAGTCCCAAAGGAAATTGGTGAATTGATACATTTGAGGCATATTGATTTGTCACAGAATTATGATTTGAAGATCTTGCCGGACAGTATCTGTGAGTTGTACAATTTGTATACCTTGCGCCTTGATTGGTGTCTGTCACTTGAAAAACTACCTGATAACATGGGAAAGTTGATTAGCTTAAAGCACCTGTATGTTCAGTATTGTCGTAAGCTGGAGTACTTGCCAAAAGGAATTCTCAGATTAAAAAAATTGAAAAGAATTGATGAGTGTGTTGTGGTTTGTGGTGAGGATGAAGACAGAGCAGCATTACAAATGGGAGATCTGGGAGTCTTGAACCTTGAGGGCAGTCTCATCATAAAATTGAAGGGGAATGTGAAAGATGAGAGAGAGCTTGAGAAAGCACAGTTGTGGCACATGAAGAAACTCTTTCATCTCGTAATTGATTCTGAGGATGTTCAATACAAGCAGACAAGAAGCACTGTAGAAATACTGAATGCCTTGCGACTGCACGAGAATCTGGAATCCTTAGATATTTTTTATCATTCGGGCACCACCTGCCCCAATTGGATGATGTCTTTGCACAACTTAAGAATCGTCCTTCTGTATGAATGGAGTGAATGCAAGTTTTTGCCTCCTCTTGGGAAATTGCCCTACCTTGAAAAGCTGACTCTAAGTTCTATGGAGAAGCTGAAAAAGATTGGTGGTGAATTTTTGGGAATAGTTGACTCAGATGAAACGTCATTGACATCATCATCATTTTTTCCAAAGTTAAAACAACTCAGCATCTACTGGATGTCAGCGTTGGAAGAGTGGGAAGTAGGCGTGGAAGGGTGGAACAAAGAGGATTCTGAAATTTCAATCATGCCATGCCTTTCCTCTTTAGAAATTTGTTCCTGTAAAGGCATAAAAACACTGCCAGACTTCCTCTGCAAATCAAAGCTGCAGGATCTTTTCATTTTTGATTGTCCGAGTCTTTCAGAGCGCTGTAAACATGGCAGTGGAGAGGAGTGGCCCAAGATTTCTCACATCCCAAACATCAAAATCTCATAATACAGGTAATTGAGCTCTATCTATCTTATTTACACAAGTATGTCTGCTATCATCATATTTGTTTAATTTTCTTATTTTTCTTCTTCGAAAGATACGAGTAATGTGGATCAACTGGTGATTTGCGAGCTAGGCATACATATTAATCTTCTTTTAAAAGGTAATTGTCTTCCTTTACATATTTCAAGGATTATTTAACTTTAGCTGCTCATTTCTAATTTCTTTGTGGAACGACTGAGTGAAAGTAGTGATATCAATAAACCATCTAGGAAACATATCATGCGTTCATCTTACTGATTTATGAAGCACTTTTTAGTAACTGTTCATACGTACGTACCAAATTCGATATCAAATTTGCACGGCGCATAATTTTCTTATCTTAGTTGCTCAAGTTTTCGCAGAAAATAGTAAGACTTGAGCAAAGGTGAGCCAAATGAAAGAGCACCAGTTGAGGTCACCTTCAGGTTTCTCATGTGTTGTTGGGCTTTAATATACATTATTTGGTTGTTTCTTAGGAAAATTAAATTCTAGGACAATGTCATAGAGATGTTGCTGAATCGGTAATTTACCTATCGTTTCGGGATTCTGTAGATCCTAAAAGCGTGATGTCGACCATCAACATACCACTACTGAAGCTTCCCCACAAATTTTGATCTTCTTCACCGAAGCCATGAGAACTTGCAGGCATTGGAAAGCGATTCCTCAAAGCATTCCTCTGCTGACTCCTCATTGCTTGGACCTGCGCTTAATGATCCTTCATGGCCATTTTTCAACAGGTCAAATACAATCATGTGAACAGGGAAGCTAACTGCATTTCGCATAGACGGAGTTTGGTTTGAGGAGCTTACATGATTGTACATCTCCTTGTAAAGGATAGTCATACTATGTACCTTGATTCGGAAAAGACGACGGCTGCGGGGGGTCCTTTTCCTGATGAACGACCTGTCGTGCCTCATCGATGCAAGCGAGCAAATGGGCCACCTCGGAAGGGTCGGAAACGAGGGAATGGGAGAGCTGAAAGCGGGCGAGTCCGGCGGCCCAGAAACCAGGGGAGGTGTACCGGGCCTTCAACACGGTGGCAACCCGGCAAACGACGCCGTAGTACAGTTTCTGCAGCGACGGAGAAGCGGAGGAGTAGTGGTCCCGGAGCAGGGAATTAAGAGCGGCGACGGCGTCCTCGAACTTCTGCTTCTTGGAAACGTCCTTGGGGAGCTCCTCCAATCAATCGCTGCTCTAATTTCTTTTCGTCTTTGAATTTGACTTCCATTTTCAGATTCGGGTTAAATCGGTTTGTATCGTATCAGATTTTTTATTTTTCTGCGTTTTTGGTTTCGGATTTTTCTTATATTTCTGGAGTTTGGCTTGGCGAGGAGAGGAGGTCACCGTTGGGAGACGAAGGTGGGAATCGGATCGCCTGCGCGCCGTCTCACATTCCAACCGTCATTCCACGTCACTGCGTTACCAGTTCCCACGCCTCCTCATTACTCCATTAACGACACCTTTATCAACGTCGTTTGTTTTACACGTGGTCACTTGCGTGGGTTGCCTGGTGGGTAGGATAAGTGGTAGGGTTGGGTTCATCTAATTCAATGTTTTTTTTTTTTTTTTTTAAGTACATCGATATTTTTTACATTAAAGAAAAAGAGAGTTTGGTTAAGCTATATAATGAACAACCTAATTTAATATCGAATTCACCAACCACGAGATTCGAACCTAAGTAAGACCTCACACTTCCAAATGAAGAGGAATACGATCAGACCATAGTACTGAATGACTAATTCAATGTTTGACACTCAAAAAGTTATCACATGTAGCAAGTTGTTTATGGTTTTTTTTTTTTTTCTCTCTTTCTTTTCACGTTATTTTATTTGAATTCGTTTGGTTTTCATTCCTGTTAACACAAGATCCTTGTAAACCCATTAGAATATGTAGTTGTTTTTGTGCCCAATAGATGGGTTAGAGAGAGCCCACGAAAAGATGAGAGGACCAAGTTATTAGGCTTGCAAGCTAATCCAAGGAATCTATATGATAGAACACCACCACAAGAACGAAGACGACCGCTCATAGCCCTAAATTTTCTACCGATTAGGAGAGACGAGCGTAAAACTTAAATTATTTTCTGACCGCTCAAGTCGGTTGGCAGACTTGACAACTTTCTGGCATAGAGCTTTAAAGATAGGTCTAGCTAAACCTCAACTTGCAAACATACGTATCCATGAAGAGACATAAATGCGATCAAGTCTAGCACTTGAGTAAAATGCTTTTCAACCAGTATCTAATGAGCATTGTGTTCATGATGCTTTTCCGATTTATTTTTTATTTTTTGTGCTTTTATGTTTTGGGTTTTGGGTTTTTTTTATGTTTTGAGTTTTTCTTTTGTCCTTCATTAGCTACCTTATTTGAGTTCGTTTCGGTATGCACCATGATGCAGATTCAATCCCACCAATTCCTCTCCCCCCTAACAATTAACAATCAAATCCACTAACATATCGATCTACTAAAATAAATAAGCAAAAAGGGTGAGGAGAAACATTTCCCTTATTTAACAAGAGAGAATCAACTAGAACATGAGTTACAAAGCCAATAAATGGAAGTCTATTACATTGATCTACCTCATCAATCTATAATCAATTTTCGATTGTACAATAAAATCAGAGCCAATTTTCCACTTGGCTTTAAAACAATGCAATACAGAACAATACAATGTAAGACACAAATGCTAAAAGAATAAGAAGCAAAAAATAAAATAAAATCCCAAAACACAATGTTCAAATCACATAGAAGCCTCAATCCTTGGCTCAAATGAGAAGGCAGACAAGAACTTGATGGCTTCACCATCCACAAAACATTTGGGCAATTCAATCCAATCATTGGCAGTCAAGTCACACAGAACACAGCTCGAAATCTCGGTAGAGCTTAAGCAGATCAGTATCTGGTCACCAGCCCCTACGCAGTTTATGTCCACATTCTTGCCATACCACTCGTGTGACATCGCCGGAGGCATTGCTGCGATTTGTTGCCACGATCGAGCTTCCTCATTGTAGCACCACACCCTGAGGCTCGCGCTTTCGAAGAATTCTGAGAGAAGAACCACCAGCATTCTGCCTCCGCATTCTACCAAGTCAATGGAGTACTCGAAGAAGACCGGGAGTAACCTGGGGTACTCCGAGAAGCACTTGGTGGTCAGGTTGCAGGCTACAACGGAGCCTGATGAGCTGAGGAAATGGAGTGTCTCCTCGCCATTTTTGGTAGTGATGACGGATGAGTATTGCTTGGATGGGCTTCTTTGCATGTTGGTTGCCACTACATTTCCAGCTTTGCTAAGGAAGTAAACGGCACTGTCATCGTTTGAGTCTGATTCTGTAGAATCATCATCGTCAAAGTTTTTACGCAAGGCGGTCTCTTCTTCCCAGCAGGCAGTGCTTGAGTTATACACTCGAAAGGACAGTTTTGGAAACTCGCCGAAGACTACAACAAGCTTGTAAGAGCGCTGATCATACTTGGGATATGAGCTCATCACAATGGCATGGAATGTGAGATTTCGTAGGGATGGATCCAGCGGAGGGTGTTCGTTGCAAACTCCTGTCACGGGGTTGGATACAATGAAGTTGCCCTGTGAATTGCGGAAACAGATCAAGCCACCAGAGGCTGAAACAGGCATGGAATTGCGGTTGGAGTTCATCTGGAGGAGAGGTGGATGATTGAGTTTCTTCCAGCTTCTTTCAGAGGAGTCAAAGACAATTGATCGATTGAGAAGGGGATCGACCATGAAAAACCATGGATCCCGAGAGGGTATCTGAGAGCAGGCAAGCTTAAAACTGGGAGAAGATGCAACTGATTTCCATCTTTTGCACACCAACGTAAGGCGGAAGAAGGCAGATGTTGGTAGTCTTGACAGCACCCTTTCGAGAAGGTCTTCATTAAGCTCATCCATACCAAAGGTGCTTGAAATGCAATCATCTTGCTCTAGGGATTTTCTCTTCCGATTCATCGTAAAAGCTGGGCAAATGTTGTGCTCCATGGACTAGAAATTCGTAAGAACACAACTGCAGTAACAAAAAGGTATCGAAGTGTTACTTGTGAATTTATATAAATGCCCATCAGATAGAAACCAAAGAAACAAAATGCTCAAATCAAGCATACAAAGAATGTAATGGGAATATGGCTCAAACATTCATTAAAAGACTCCGGTACTTCAAAAATCTACGGAATGTTTTTCTAAACTACTTCATGGCTCGTTTGGGACTGCTTCTATAAAGGGCACTTATGCTCATAAGCACTTCTGGTAGAAGTGCTTCAACGACCCAGATGCGTTTTTAAGTGTTTTCTGCCAAATGTAGTCAAAAGCGCAATTTAGCCATCTCAGCCCCTATCCTTCCGTTTCTAATTCCTATCTGCCGGTTATCTTATTAATCAAACAATTCGTATGGCAGCGAAGAAGTTGAAAACCAATCTAATCTATCGAAGAAAGAATCCGACTCTCTTTCGAGAGTGAGACTGAAGAAAAATCCGAGGATGGCAAATCACAGGACAGTCAAAAGCACTAAGAAACAGGTATGAACTGAGATTGTTGAAGCAAAAAAGGCTTAAAATTTGAAACCATCCATGAGAAAAAGCATGTTTAGAGGCTCAAAAGTTCCAGAATTGGAAGATATAAGTTAAATTTTCACAGCCAAAAGATGAAATTGGACCGTTGGTATGTCCAGAAGTAACAGATCTCGAGACAAAGTCATATTATTCGCCAAATCACAGTAGAAGAATCCTAGGACTTGGAGTTACTAGAAACAACGTTGTACCCATCAGTCAAAATGTCACATTTAGACAGATTAACAGCTAAAATTCAAGAAAAACGAGGCAGACTTTGAACAACAAGATGACAAAAGGAGAAGATGAACAGAGAGAGAAAATGTACCTTTTCCTGCTGCGGCTGCTTCAGCGGCGATGCTGCTGCTTCAACGGTGGCGCTGCCGTGAGGTATGAGTGGAGGAGGACAGTGAGAGTGATGAAGTGAGGCTGGTGGGTTTTGTCTCTGTCTTTAAATTGGGCAGCGTTTGGGAGAAAAGATTAAAGGAAAGAAAGGAAGGGAGAAAAAGAGCTATGAAGGAAGGTGTGAAGCTTCCTGGGAAGCTCTTTTTGTAGGGGTTGACAACCAAGAACATACACAAACACACGAGGGGTTGGTTGGTGGTTGGTTTTTCTTTCTTTTCAGCCCAATATTTATAAAACAAGAGAGAGAGAGAGAGAGAGAGAGGGAGGGAGTAGTTGACTCCCTGCTCTAACACCTCTTGGCTTTGGATTCCTAAGCCCCAAACAAAAATTGTTGCACTTAGCAGTGTTTGATTAGTCGGATGACTTGAGATACAAGCACGGTGACATTGTAGTTATAGGTAATATATAACAATGTATGTTTGACTTAAAATAGAAGTAAATTATGACGAGAATGCATGTATTAGTGTGTAATTAACTTACATACAGTTAAATTTCATTGTGATGATGTCTATGTCAGTCAAGCGTTAGTACACACTAAGGTGGAGCTAAGAATTTATATAGGAGTTAGCTAAATTTTTTTATCTTGTATGGAGTGAAATTTAGTCGTTAAGAATAGGCTAAATTTATATTTTGTGCAATATTAAACTGAATTACCGTAACATGCTTTTTTAACACCAAATTTTTTCATCTTTAAAAACTTGGAGAGGATTAAAACGCAAAATAATCATTAGCTGGCTCCGCTCTTGATATACACAAAACAATAAGTAATTAGCTTAAAGTATTGTTACAATAAATATAAATAATACATAATAATGTCTCTAATTTGAAATACCAAAACAGCATCGTCGTTCGAATATAAAGAACTCTCCCTCGTGAGGAGAATACACTTTAAATTGGTCGTCTATCTTTATAATATTTTTAAACACAAAAGAAGAGGAGAGAGCATCGGAGCATGGTTGCAAAGAAGGACAAAACGACATGGTTGGGAATACAATATATGCCAATAATATTATCATGACATTGTCAAAGGCTCAAAGTGCTTAAAGGGTTTGTCTTTGTCATATTTTCAGATGCGTGGGTTGAGTTTTAGGGTTTCTGCTGCTGCCGGAAGCTGACTTTTGCAGTTTGCAAAAGCAAAAGCAGAAACCTGGTGGTGCTTTTGGCTTCTGCATTTGCCTCGTTAAGGAATCTGGGAGCTCGTGAGCCTTCAAAGTCAATGGCCAGACCAGATTCTTCGAGTCCCAGAAGCAAAGCATTTTTTTTCGAACTAGAATACAAGGAATAAAAGACAAAGCAAGAGAGAGAAAGCCGCCGATTACGTTCTATTTTCTACTTTTTTTATCCCCTCTCTCTCTAACACTCCTCCAAAGTCCAAGGCCTTGGAGGTCGGCTGCCAATGGCAGTTGGCAGAGATCTCGATGCGTACATTTCATCAAGCTCGAGTCATCCAAGTTGCCTTCTTTTCTGTTTTACCGTTTTGGTAAATTACAAGTTGGCATCTTTTCCCCCGTTTGCTAAATTGGATTATCAAATCTTAATGAACTTATTTAATATTATAAAGAAACCAAATTTTAGCACGTTCAAGACTACTACTAAATAGTACTAAACATCTTTTCGCAAAATCCATTAACTTGACACGAAACAATACAAAAATAACAAATTTCAAATCAATCCGATTGCTCATTAAAAACCCTTTAACAAATCGTGTCACTGGTTAGAAACTCTATTAGATATCGTTTGCCAACCTAAACATTAAAATTGATAATTTCTTGCATGACCAATTAACCTAACACGAAACAACTGGACCAGTCGATCCAGCACAAAATTACATGATCTGTGTATGAATGCGGTTGTTATCAAGCCACCCGTTAAAGTAACAAATTTGACTTGACACAACCTGTTAAGATAACGAATATGACACGAACACAATAAACACGAACTATTTGACAGCCTACTTCTAAATTTCTAACAACTAAAAACGCTTCTAACTACATTTGTTAGCAATAATTAAAAATGTTTCTAGGTCAATCACTTATCAGTGCTTCTTCATGATACAAATAACGCTTAACTGTGTCATGAGAATTACTAATGACTCTCCCAACTAAAATGTTAATCGGAGGTCTCTGCAATTAATGAAACCCCGGACAAAAATTCCCAAGCCTCCATCTTTTTCCTTATGGCAACGATGAGGGGACCTAAAGAATTATGAACAAAATAATAATCGTTAAGAAATCCACCTTCGATTATTTATCCGTCTACTTTTTCTGTTCTGTGGATTCCGTTCCAGTTCAGAAAACCAGAATTCACAACCGGAGAAGCGTTCCCATTTGCTTGAGTCGTTGGCCCATTGCTCCGGCAAATTTCAATGTCCTCTGCAGGCGATGAACTTGACTCACAATGATCAATATCCATATCTTGGGAAATGCCTTTTTCAGCTTCGCGGCCTGAAGAAAAGAGATCCTTCTTGCAGTGTGCTGATACATCGTCCAGAATAGCCTGATATGAGTCACCATTAGACATATCCATACCATCTGGAGCTGGAGTTGAATCACCTCTTATGGTATCCAAATCCAACTCACCAGCAGGGTCCTCGCCTATAGAAATCTCCCTTGAAACAGATGGGCAAGACGGGGAATTAACCGCACCATTTTCAAATATGCAAACCTCTTTTGAAACAGTTGGCGGTGATTTAAGCCTGAGATCCACATTATCAGAGTGTTCTAGGACAACCTCAGCATCAATTACAGCAGCCGAGTTTGTTACAGAGCTTGGAATCTGTGGCAGCAATGTAGTATCGGATGGCACAGACCCAGAATTGTGGGTAGGATCTGCAGACTCAGTAGTGGAACATTCAAGTTGTTCCTTTTGGCAAGGCTCTCCTTCAACATTCATCATTTCCTCCTTTTTCTTTGGAGGTTCGAGAGTCCTTAGACATGATGCTCGTGGCTGAACCCTGCACAGCAACAGCCAACCAAAATCATTTTAGATCGTCAAAACATAATGCTTCTCATAAAAAAAAAAATGACGCACAATATCAGTTCAGTTTGAACTATGGTCCACAATCACACATGTTGCATTCGTCTAAGCCAACTATATAGAACTTAATCAGAGTAACATGTAAAGTTCACACATATACACACCTGCTATATAGTAGCATATATGCTCCCTGGGAAAGTACCTCTTCCAAATTTACAGTCGTAACCTGTGAAAATAGCAAATAAGTCAGCAAAGAAATAAGCTGCTTGGGTACATAGTTCATGTTAGATAAAAGTTTCGAGTGCATCTGAATATTCTGTAATAGGGAAGGCTATAGGATGTGTGTGTGTGTGAGAGAGAGAGAGAGAGAGAGAGGGAGGAGGAGGAGGAGGAGGAGGAGGAGGAGGAGGAGGGGGGGGAGAGGGGCAGGCGGGCGGGGGGAGGGAGGGAAAAGAGAGATCACCTTACAGTCGTCGATTCCGTACCAGTTTCCACTGAAATCCTTGGTATAACAGATATAGTGTCCGAAAAATGAAGCATTCAGCATATCAATATGGACAACAACGGCATAAAGCTTGTAAATATTGGTACCATCTCCCGCTTCACTCATGTAGGGGTTAAGATCTAATGTTTCCGGAAATGTTACTCTCTTGTTAATTTTCCCAAACCGTCCACTCTGAAATATTTGCCAACACAAAAATTTCAGGATTCACCATAGCATCAATTAAGAAAGCAACATGTATAAAATGAGTATAGCTGAACCTGAAATCTTTTCAAGGCAATTGTGAGAATATTTGGAGCGCGTTTAACAGTAAGACGCTTCCAAGCCTTGACATAGTCATTGCACCTGTTAACAGAAACAATATATCTTCATGAAGCAACTGTAATTGTGACAACAAATATAACGAATGGAATTGACAAAAAACTGAAAAAGGCAACAAATATAACGAATGGAATTGACAAAGAAAAAGTAGAGATCATACCCATCGCATTTATACATATTTTCTCCATGAAGCCACTCCTTGATGGTGAATTGATCTAGACATTCCTCTAATGATGAAGCATCCCCGTGAATTTCAACAGTTAAATCCATCATATTTTCATATTGATTTGATATATTCTCGCAATTTGTACAAATCACCTTCAAATTATTCCAAAAAGAGAAAGTACGTTAGAAGGGATGTAAAATTACAAAACACAAGGAAAATGCCACAGCCAAAGTTCGAATGTTAGGCACACTGAAAATATTCCAAGTAATGATACCAGAACCAAAAAGGTAAAGCACTACAACCTATCTAGATATAGAATATAAAACTGCTGTGACATATTCTCCATTTAACATACGTGAGTCGATACATGATTGTAAGCGTCAATCAAGCAATGCTCAACAGTAAAATCAAGAAATAATTCAGCTTGTAACTGAATTTACACTTAGCCATAAGATGATAACCTGAGATTGTAGCTGGCCACCAAATATATGTTGAATTAACGTTGTCTCTTGAGAGCTTGGACACACAGCCTTCTCTCCACCAAACTCATCAAGACACAATGACTGCATTGTATCAATGGCAAATCTACAAAACAATACAAGAACTTCAATACAATTTGTTGATGCACAAAATCAAGTGCAAGTAGAGTGTTGACAATGTATTCAATATAACAGCCATCAGGCAATATAGAAACTAAATCAAGTGCACATAAAGAAACCTCATGAGTTCATGAGCATCCTCCTGCCTCCCATAGCCAAGATTACCACCAATATTTGATAATCTAGAGATAATGTTGGTTGGTGAAAAGGACTGCAAACTTTGGCTAGCTCTTTGGAGATGGATTTCGAATTCACACAGGAAGCACCAGTCTTCACGTATGCCTGAAAAGCAAAACAAGAGCAATTGTTTGATGAGTCAAGACTTGCTTAAGCACCTTCATCCTAAAAAAGTAACACTGAATGGTTTTAAGACTCTACATTCTCTCCGGTAGCCCTTCTCTAACAAGTAGGCAACAAGCGGTCGAGTGGATGAAAGACACTGTAGAACCACATTGGCAAAGCAACTGCAAATAAAAGGGAAATTAGAAGCATAAACAAAATTGTAGGTAGTACAAGTATGAAAGGAATGTCAGTGCAAGTGTGTGAGTGCTTGCATGCTAGCGTGCTTGCGGGCAACAGGCATGTATAGAGTGAAGACATCTGTGGTCAAGTTTGCCGCTTGATCAAATGGAAGTACCCAATTAGTGGTATTACAATGTACTGTAAAAAGGGTAAAGAAAAACCTGTTCCCACAATTTAACAGTCCGCAAGGAGGAAACCCTGGCTTGTCCCAATTGAAAAGTTCAACAAATTCTTCATAGGGAAAAAGAATCTGAAAAGTATTAAGCATTTGTTAATACGTATATGTGCCAGATAAGAATTACGAAAAATCTATAAGCAGCATTTCTTATGAAAAACTATATGGAAGTTCACCTCTTTAGGCTTCTTGATAGGCTTAGAAATTCCACGAGCGGGAACAAGTGCAAGTCCAGGGGAAGTTTTGCCCCCAGCACCAGAAGTTTTAAATCTCCGATTACTCAATGTGTTCTGAGCTGAATTCACTCTGCCAGATAGTTGAAAGTCCTTGCATTCTGTCTTATGCCCTGACTTCCAATGTTTTTCTTGGCATTTCGGTGAGCTACAAAATTATAAAGGGTTATAACCAAAATTTTTAAGGAAGAATACACGCTTATAGGAATCTCTACCATTGTCTTAAAAACAATCACCATCATACAAATATTGAATTGACATATCAAATCACCACTTTTATAAGATTAGACTGATACCACCACATCACCCATTCAACAAGGTTCCAACATGCTATTGCTACTTCACACGTCTCCTATAAACAACCCCATATATCATTGCAAGTATCAATACCGAAAACAAAGTTATCCATGTTATTGATCAATCCCGAGCCTAAACGTAGGATGCTTGCAACACATTGACTGACAGCATAACATGAACCAGAATTTTCAAATTGAACATCCTAGTTGGAATCAAAGCCTGACTAGAAGGAGTTTCCATATAAAGTGCAATAATTGGACAAATAAATTTTACATGTAAATAAAATGGAGACAACTGACCATCCGTGCGAAGGTCCCTAAGAAATTCAGACAGATAAATAACCTTCCACTCAATAAAACAATAACTCTTCCCTCCTTATCTTTCCTATGAAACAGAACACTTAATACTCGACAGTTGTGAGACAACATGATCAACAGAAATATCTAACTGCCTCAGATATATATCTTCGACAACTTATAAATTTCACCACAGATTAAAACTTTTCCATAATCCATTAAACCAGCGTCAATTAAGAAACTAAATCACCATAATTAAGTGCCAAGAAGCAATCTTTAGATACAATGATTAAAGCAGCACATAAATTCATAAAAAAAATTAACGAATTAAATTGAAGAACAATACCAGTATCTAACAGCCTTGCAGCGAGAGCACCTCCTGGAACCCGAATTCCCACAGACAGCACAAACAGGATCCTCCATGAGCGCGCCAGGCATTGGGGTCCGATCACCCCCGTCACCTCCTCCCTCGAAGCTGGCGTCGACCTCAAAGTACTTCGAGGCCGTGTTCTTCACCAGGTGCAGCAAACAGAAGGCGATTATAAAAACTGTAAATATGAAGTGCAGGAACCAATTCAGATCCAAGCTCACTCCCGCGACATGCATCTACGCCTCCCCAGCTTCGATCTTCGATTCCTCCGCAACCCAGATTCTTCTCATCGATAATTTATACAGTGATCGACGCAACTCGCAGCTCGATTTGTGGATTTTCTCGCAATTTCGTCCTTTCGCCAATGGAAATTATGGGTTTTTTTTTTTTTTTTATCTGGAACAGCGGAGAGAGAGAAATGGGTGGAAATTAGGGTTTTACAAATTATAATTTGAGTGTGTTAGAGGAGATAAGGGGAGCTACTTTATTTTCTGGAGAGTTCTTTCCCATTCTCTGTGTTTCTAGTTCTTCTAGCTTTTGGGTTACGTTAACAATGATTTGGAGAAAATTATAAAAAGGTGAAAAGTTTATTTATTTATTCAAGCCAATAAAAAAAATCATTTATTGGATTTTATGTTGGATAATACTTTCATTCCGATTTACGAATGATTATATTTTCTCATTTGCAAATAATGTAATTTTATTGAATAAAATCGACCAAAGCTGTTTAATCTAAACTCAATTCTACAAAAATTCATTCGAACTGGATATCGTTTAATCGTCTAACGTATCAAATAAATAAACAGTTCATCATGAATATGTATTCATTTGGATGTGCTTTTAAAATCACAGAAAGTGTCTTTGATGAAAATATTTTTAGTACCAATCTTTAATAAATGCAAGTAAATCCTGGAAAAATACTTAAAGCTCTTCATGAAAGAATCACATAACTGATGCTTCTTTCAGAAAGCACTTAAAGTGTTTTTGGAACCCAATTTTTTTTTCTTTCTAAAAGCTCTTTCAGTCATTTTAAAAACACATTCAAACGAGCCATATATTACTTGATACCTGCACTGTCAGTTTGTTATATGCATTTGAATGAATAAATAATCTCCAATTATCAAATTTTTACAGTCAAAATACGTTATTCTCAAATAAGCAATGAGCTCGTCCATAAAACAAGAGATTCGCAAGCTAAGACACATGAGGGAATAGTTGCTCATGGAGTTTGTCAAAAAGGGAAAAAAATCTCTGAGTTAGTCTTTTTAATCATATCATTTGTTGATCATCTAATATGATCAAACTGTTCGATTAAATAGCATGTTCGACTAATATTAGTGATCAAATCAACACTCAGCGACTACTAACATGTTAATTAATTTCATCAAAGTTTTCTAAAATAGACATGTCTAAAGTATAGATTGAGTGAATTCTTAATAAATGATTAACCCATTAAGAATTCATTGGTCATGAATTTCGATCCATGTTAGATAAAACTCTTAACTTCATTACTTGATTACTTGTCGTGGACTTTTAGGTTTGAACATTGGTGTAGGGTCTAGTTGAGTATCTTATTTGTTTACAAGTTTTAATTTGGAAACCTTGGGGACTTGCCGTTTGAAGGCAGACCAAAGAAAAAGACATGGATGATGAATTTATTATCTGTCATTTCACAGTTTAACTTTAATTTTTGTGCCAACATTATAATATTTTACATCAAAAGTATGAGATGATAAAGAATCTATAGAAAATCCTACTTTTGAAAGAGCATTCCTAGCATTTCTCTTTTTACAAATATGACAAATAAGGCCGGCTCTGTAATTTCGTGGGTTGTTTGAAAATTTATCTTAGACAAGCTTGTAAAATTCCTTTTGTGAAGGAGAAGTTTTATGGAGTAATTATAAAACTAATGGGAATAAAAGAGAGTATTGGTATAAGGTAGGTTGGAAACACAACTATAAGTAGTAGGTGGAAAGTATGATTAATTTATGTGGCAAAAAAAATTTTTTTTGAGGTGTCACAAATAGCAAATCATTGTTAAATCAAATTGTTGTCCCAAATTGATTAATCAAAGTTAAGATTTTATTATTCTAGCCATATTGGTGTCACAAATAGTCTACTTTTGAAAGAGCATTTTTAGCATTTCTCTTTTTACAAATATGGCAAATAAGGCCGACTCTGTAATTTCGTGGGTTGTTTAAAATTTTATCTTAGACGAGCTTGTAAATTTCCTTTTGTGAAGGAGAAGTTTTATGGAGTAATTATAAAAATAATAGGAATAAAAGAGAGTATTGATATAAGGTGGGTTGGAAACACAACTATAAGTAGTAGGTGGAAAGTATGATTAATTTATGTGCCAAAATAAATTTTTTTTGAGGTGTCACAAATAGCAAATCGTTGTTAAATCAAATTGTTGTACCAAATTGATTAATCAGAGTTAAGATTCTATTATTCTAGCCATATTGGAGCTGCAAGATTACTTGAATATCAAGTCACTTAAATAATGAATTACTTGAGTATCAAGTGATTAATTGACAAGTTATTGATACTCATAATAATTTTTACATGCGATATTTAAAATATCTCATATTATGAAATATGGTAAAAAAAATTTATATTATTATTTTAATATGCATTTAAAACCAAAGAATTCAAGTTTTGTATTGTAAATTGATATCGATTTGTGTGGTTGCTGTTAGTCTCAGGTTTTGCAGAAGAGGAACTCTGAATGCAACCCCAGAAAACAAAACAGACAGAGAAAATGATACCAGAAAATAGCAAGGAATTAAAAAATTCACTCACATTGTTAGTATTTTATTTACGGGCCCAAATGCATTGCTTCTTCGTTCAGTAGCAGTGAAGGCTTTTGAGCAAATCAACTAAGACCGTGATCTTTTCATGCATTTGTGCTTTCGCTTAGAAATTAATCACTTTGGAACTTGCTGTTGATGATTTATGAAACAACACGATTCATATAGCAATGCATATTATGTTTACAACTACTTTTCGTGCCTCTAATTCTTTTTAGTTTCAACATCAAACAATGCAATCAAATCTGAAGGGAAATGCGACCAGGTTGAAACTTTACGCGGTAGTAAATACATATGTAGAGTGTGTAGGCAATGAAAAATGTTGTGATCAATATCAAAAGTTGAATGCATGCAGTTCAATTGGTAATTTAAATGTTTATGTAGTTTTTCTTCGTGTTAATTTGGGAAGTTTCCCAAGTTGGTAAGTTTCCCAAATTATTTATTTAATCGTGTTAATTTGGGAAACTTACCAACTTTTTAAGTTCATGAACTTGGTAGTCCATTTTTTCAGGAGTTGTCTGTGATCCAATTTGTAATGACAAATTGACAAATCCAAGGTTGTTAATAATAACAGGGTTAGCTAACTCCGCACTCTGTGGATTGTGTTTGTTCTTGGTGCTTTCCACACTTCCTCCTAATTAAGTTCCCAAATCCGGGAATTGGAGATCATAAATCATAATTCGTCATTGGCTCGATCTTTTTAATTTTTGATGTGCTAATTAAATCTCTAATGTGAAGTCGGATCATGAAAATGCGACCGCTTATGTATAGTTTGATCTACATAAGAGCATTGAGAAAATAGTTGCATTTAAAAACGAGGCTTTTTAGCCAAAGTGATCTCTCAGATATCATTTTGGATAAAAACAATTGATATGAATGATACTCGATCTTTTTCTTTTCATAAGTTTCACTTTAACTCTCTGGTATGATGTCGAACCATTAAAATGTGACACTTAAACTCGATCTACATAACATGGTTGAAGAATATAATTGAATTTAAAAAACAGTTGATATACATGGTATTATTTATTCGCTCATCTTAATATTTCACATATATCAACTCAAATAAGCCTCGCTCGTCTACCATCTTTCCTTTTTGGGTTGGAACGTGCTTGGCATTGTTTCTTTTCATTCTTTGGTGGCACATGCGACTTCACACATCCAACTCCACAATCGTTGACCTCCATTGAATTCGAATCCTAACAACTCTCTAAACCTCTAACTACAATATCTAATTATTGTGGTCTTATATATATATATATATATATATATATATATATAATTTTTCATGGGCAATTCAAAAGGAAAGCAACTTCCAATTTGCATCAGCATCAGCAATGCATTAGCTTTTAATTTTATGTTGGAAAATTTGTAGTAGCAAAGATCCTCTTCTGTAGTGGAATTGGATCCCATATGGATTCACTCTGTGGGGATTTTAAGAATTTTCACATCTCAGTCATTTATCTTGTATCGTGAGGTCATAAATTATTTGATTTTTTTTATTTAAAATTAAACACAAATAATATCTGACGAAAACTGACTACATAATATACAATGAACAACTAGAATATAAGAATTTCTAAAATTTCCACGATGTGAATCCGAAGAAGATCCTCGTTCGTAGCAAAGCTGGTTTTTACAGGTAGCTATCTCGAAAAAATGCGCACAAAACGGGTGAGCATGCGGGTCCCGCACTCAACGTGGCCAATTTGCTGGCTGGAGTGGCATGAAAGTGTGGAGCCCTCGCCTACCAGGCACCTAATTGCTGATGGAGTCTGGCAGATTGTCTGCCCTTCTGTTTGGATGTCTTTCTCATATCCTCTTATTTTGTGCGGTCACAGTTAAGCCATGTCAACATTTTATATTGATTTTTTTATAGAGATAATAAAACAAAAAGCAATAGGCAAGGAATATAAAATGTTGACGTGACTTAATCATGACAGCACAAATAGAAGGGGATGGGAAGGGCACCCAAATAGGAGGGCAGACAATCTGCCTCCTTGTTTATTTGCATGGATACCAAGATCAAATGTGCGTTATTCCAAATCCGGTATTGCCTCAATGCGCATGGCTTTACAATTAAGAATGGGATGTGCTATCTACACACCTATTTTTACTTCTCACACACCACTTGTTAATTTATGTCCGTTGATCTTCTTCAATTCATTCGATCCGACAGCTGAAAACTAAAAAAGTGTGAGAGAAGTAAAAAGAAGTGTGTGGATATCACACCTCTTAAGAATAATTGTTAACAACAATTGCTTATGCGATGGGGGTGAATGATATCTAATGGTTAAGAAGATTTGACTAAGAATGTTTGTTAATTAGTCGCATATGTAATGTATATGAGTGTGACTCTTAATCGTAAACAAAATATTTGATCATGCGATGTGGATGAATGATATTTAATGGTTAAGAGGATTCGACTAAAGATGTTTGTTAACTAGTCTCATATGCAATGCATGTGAGCGATTTTTAATCGTTAACAAGATCCATTTTTAAATCCCCACGTAAATTAACATTTGCATATCGCTTACATACGCAAATTACCAAATTGAGTACATTAACAACGAATGGCGGATCCAGGATTTCAAGATTGGGGGGTCTCAAGATAAAAGTTCAAAAAAAAAAAAAATTATTAGACTAGTTTGGTTCCATAGCACTATTTTTTATTGAATTTGGTTCATTGAATAATCAAAGGGAAAATTAGGTTCGCATCCTTCTTTTTGTTACTCCATTAATTAAAATCCTATTTATTTTCAAATTTTTATCAAGGTCTTTGGGTATTAATAACATCATTAATTATTTGAATAATAAAATATTTTTATTTTTAAATATATTCCTTTAGTGTTAAAATGTTACAATTAGTATATTTATATTTATAGCTAAATTTTTTATCATATATTTTTATTTTTAGTTTGTACCTATTTTTAATTTGTACCAATTTTCTTTTCATTTTTAATTTGTACCCATATATTAGTTTCTTTTTGTGCCCATATTTTTTAAAGTTTTTTTTTGTGTTTGTACCCATGGTATATTTATGTTTTATGCCTAAACTTTATGTCATATATTTATATTTTTAGTTTGTACCCACTTTTAATTTGCAATATTTTTTTTTTTAAATTTGTAGTATTTTATTTTTAGTTTTATTTTGTACCCATGTATTAATTTCTTTTAGCACCTATATTTTTTAAAAATTCATTTGTACTCATAATTTTCTAATCTTTTATTTGTACCCTAATTTATTTATAATGTACCCATTCTTCTTTATTAATGTACCACTTTGTTAATGTGAAATGTACCATTTTTTTTGTAATATGTACCAATTTTTTTAACACTACGGATGTCACATCCCCGTCCGGGGTGGATCACTTCCCGGGCCCGCTCCACCACTGTAGCACGATATTGTCCGCTTTGGGCTTAACATTCCCTCACGGTTTTGTTTTGGGGAACTCATGAGCAACTTCCCAGTGGGTCACCCATCATGGGATTGCTTTAGCCCCCTTCTCGCTTAACTTCGGAGTTCCTACGGAACCTGAAGCCAGTGAGCTCCCAAAAGGCCTCGTGCTAGGTAGGGATGAGAATATACATTTAAGGATCATTCCCCTGGGCAATGTGGGATGTCACAACGGATACATTCTTTTGCCATTTATTATTTCTTATTTTTATATATATATTTTTATCCATTTATTCAATTAAAATGTTTGAATTTTTTTATTGTAATCGTTTCTAATAGTATTATAATAAGGGATTTTAAATTTATACGATTATAAATCTCATAAAATATCAAACAATTAATGTCAAAACTATAAAAATATAAATATTAATAGTAATATAATGAGGTATACAAAGTCAAGGGACTTTGATCAAACTTTGAATACTATTAAGGTTTTAATCAAAGAATATTAAGGATTAGGGACCTCATCCAAAGTATCCCATAATCAAAATTAATCAACCACATCAAGTGGCCCAGTGGTAAAGGCGTGGATTTCGAGGCTCCAAGCTGGTGTGTCTGCTTGACCGTGGTTAGGAGAAAGCTAAAATGCCTATGTGAGTCTTCTAGGCCCCTAGAAGGGGTGGATAACCGTGACTTGCTACTAGTTGTCCCGCTTTTAAAAAAAATAAAATAATAATCATCAAGATTAATCTCAAAGGTAATAAAACCAACAAATTCTCCTCAACAACATAATGCATCAATTAATGACTTTACAAAGATGAAATTTGTTAACGTAACATATATATTACAATTTGGAGTTGAGACTAGAGTTTAGGATTAAAAAACTTAAATGAATTTGAAAGAAATAAATTTAGGCAGCTAGAGGTGGTGAAACGGCAAATGGTGCTAGGGGATTGGGTAACTTGAGTTTAAAGTTGGGAGGTTGCGACGATTTGGAAGATTAAAATAAAAATTAGAAACCTCTTCTTCTTCGTTATAAGCATTGCTGCATGCACGTCCATGGAGGCAACAAACCTATCCGTTGCACCTATCCAAATTATTGGAGGGTCCCGAAAATCGATCACAAATGTTTCTTCAGAATTACGAAGGGTCCCGGGACCTTCCGAGTCCTTATATGGATCCGTTCATAATTAAGTTCATTGCATGGGACCTCACGTCTTGCTTGTAGTAGAGGGAATTAAGAAAATGATGAAACTAAGGGTTGGTAACCAAACATTTTTTAAGTCTTATGTGCATGTGGGTGTATGAATTTGACATGAACATGTTAATTAACTTCTGACCGACGTAACCTGACCAAAACAGGTGGCGCAGAACTACTGGTTAAACCTACCTAATTTCTAATTCCACCAAAATTTATGGTGGATTGCATGTTGGGGTTAGAGCAAAGTCTCAGCCGTGCAGTCAACGAGGTTCAGCTGCGCTGGTAAGGATTAACTTTTGGAGGCAGATTCTCTACCCTTTCATTTTTCGTGTCCTTCCGTGTCATTTTATTTTGTGTGATCACGGTTAAGTCGTTTTAACATTTTATATTATTTTTTTATAGAGATAATAAGACAAAAAGGAATAGTAATATAAAATGTTGACGTGACTTAACTGTGACCACACAAAACAGAAGGACACGAAAAATAAGAGGACAGAGAATCTACCTCTTTAATTTTTTTGCTAAAATATGAGTTCAAGTCTTGCCGTCAATAATTTCTTTTGTGAATGATTTGTTAAAAAAAAAAAAGAGAAGACTTTTTTAATAAATCTCCAAAGAGACTTGTAGTATACTTTAACTCTATAATAAATACTGCGTATTTTAACCAAGTCAGATGTTTTGGTCTGTCTTTGTGTACATATCAATATCATATGAGCACCGATCCCCTTCCCCAAATTAGATAATATATATAATTGCTGCAGAGAAAACAGAGCCCAAGTCACTTGCCTTAGAAAAATAATGTACGAAAACCCTAACAAAATAATAATGCAGGTTAATTAGAATATAAGAGTTTGTTTAATAAGTTTCTAATAATCTACTCAAAACCAAAAAACCCTAAAACGTTCTAATCATATAAACCCAGTAGAAAAGGGGACTGTACGTATCACATTGACCTGTATTTATTTATTCAACTTAATCCTTGTTTAAGGGTGTAAGGAAGTTGCCTAGAGCACTAATCACTTCGAAATGTCGATATCTCTTGGCGTAAATTCAATTTCCGTGCCATAATTAATCTGTATCTTATGTGTTTTTTTTACACGTAGGGCTTCCTTTAAGGCGCGATTAGCTATGAGAACTCGGAATATATGCATAAGTTGTCAGTTGGTTTTGCCAGGTCCGTTAATATATTTTTCTTTAACATAATGCTAGAAAGACTAAATTTGTAAATAAAATTTACAAATTAAATGACATGAAAGTTGCTGATTAAATTATTACTTAAACGCTGATAAACATGCTCATTTTCTTTTGATGACACATCATTTGGTTTAGAGTAATTGTGGCAATGATCTCTTAATTTTAACTGAATTGGAGCAATGGTCATTCAACTAAAAATTCATTACCATTGGTTCCTCAACTCATCAAAATTTGCAACTATGATCCCTCAACTAAAAATCAATTACCATTGGTCTAGCAACTTTAATCCAACTGGATAAATAATCCTTCAACTTTAACCCAATTGGAGCAGTAGTCCATCAAACTTTAACCGAATTGTAGTAATGATCCTACCAACGTAACTTATTTTGACAAAATTTTGACGAAGTTGATGGAAATGATCATAGCTACACGTTTTGACGAGTTAAGGGACCCTAATTGTAGCAATGATCCTTCCAATATAACTTACTTTGACAAAATTTTCGACGAAGTTGATGAAAATGACCATTGCTCCAATTTGATTAAAATTGAGGGATCATTGCTACAATTTACTCTAGAAAAGTTTGTCTACAAATTTAGTCTCCCTAGCATTATCCTTTTTTTTAAGGGTAATGTTATGAAAACTAAAGGACATGGAAGTTTATAATTGGTTTATTACTTAAGCGTTGAAAAACGTGCTCATTCTCATTGGTGACACATCATTTAGTTTGCAAATTTAGTCTCCGTAGCATTATTTTTTTTATTTTTTTATTTTTTTTTTCAAATTCTAATTGAAGTGTTAAGTCTATGATAAGTATGTAATGCATCAACTCTCACTCAAACGAGAAATTTTTTATTGTGACGGGAATACGAATGATACACCACGTGTTTTTATGTAAATGGTGGAAAATTTTACTTTTTAAGTTATTAACCTTTTAACACACAAATTCCACTATTTATATAGTGACATATGATGTACCATCTCGTATGACGGTCACACTAAAAAATCTCTTCACTCAAACCCCCTCTGCTGTCGCGTCGTTTACACGCGCCGTCCTCCACACGTCACCCACCTAGGAAATGGCGGGGAATAACATGATCTCCCACCCCATTTAAAAACTCCAAACTCCCAAAATCCCCCTTCTCTCTCTCCCCTCCAGCTCACGCATTTTCTAGAGAGAGAAAGAAGACCGGGGAGAGAATTCCAAGCTTTCTGTATGCAAGATCAAATCTTTTTGGTGGGTAGCAGAAGAGGATGTAAAACCTCCAACAAAACAGAGAAAGATAAACAAAGATTTAAATAAAAAATTGGCCATCTTATAAGGAACCAATAATTCTCTAAGATTTTGGACCTCCAAATGCACATGGCTTCTTGGTTTTCTCTCGTCTCCCAAATATTTTTCTTGTGGTTTTCTTTTCCCTCACATGCTCTCCTCTCTCTCTCTAGTTGATTCAACTTCGGTGAAAGCCTATTGACTAAACCAGTTGATAAGATCCCTCCTCAGATATACAGTGAAAGCTTTTCGCCATTCTCGGACTCTGTTCTTCTTCTTCTTTCTCTGTTTCGTTGCGAAAAGGTTAGTTCTTCGTCAATGGCAGTCGTTAATTCACTGTTTTGGCCTTGATTTCTCACTTGGGTATGTTTTATTTTTCAAATTATGCAGCTTGATCAACCCCATTGATTCATTTGGCTTTCTAATCATGTTTGACTTGTTTTTGTTGATGGATCATGGATCTCGGCTTCATGGTGCC
The DNA here is from genome assembly GCF_963583255.1 of Pyrus communis. NCBI lineage: Eukaryota > Viridiplantae > Streptophyta > Magnoliopsida > Rosales > Rosaceae > Pyrus > Pyrus communis. The sequence goes on from NC_084817.1 coordinate 2,744,660, forward strand.
GAAATTCAGGTTCTTGTCTTGTCTTCCCTTCTATTGAAAAAAATGAGAAGTGATTTAACTTACGAGTGAAAAAATTAACAACATAGTTTGTCGATTTTGACACTTTAGTTCTTAATTTAATTGTTTCTCACGATTAATTTTGAGACTTCCAGTTAAGTTTTTCTGTTGAATTTGATTTACTTTCATTTTTTCGGTATCTCGGTTTTGACCAGAATTGGGATTCTTCTTCAGGGTCCCGGGAAAGTTGTCATTTTTATATGTTGCAGAAAGTTAAAAATTGTGATTTACTGAAATGCAAGGAGTGAGAAAGTAGTAAAATTTTGAAGTTATGGTTTGGGATATGGAGACCGACAACATCGACGAAATGGACATGGAAGGTCTCCCTTCCATGTGGCCTGACGACATCGGAGCTGATGCCGGAAAGCAATTCAACATAGACAAGCCGGGGCAAGATCTGGACATGCTGGAGGAGGTGACATTCATAGAGGAACCAACAATCGTTGATTTCCAGCGCCTTGTCGAGCTGACAAACTACACCGATAAGGGCTCTTCGCAACTTGCATTCCTCGTAAAACACTGGGAGTATAAGCAGGCAAATGCCGTGCGCCTTCTCAGAGAAGAACTCGACATCTTAAGCAAGCAAAGGCAGGAGGTTGAGCTCAAGAAGTTGGAGATACTGGAAGAACATCGCTTTGAGGCAGAGAGTTATGGAGGCGACAAGCGCCCCATTTCGATTTTGGATGAAGTTTATGACATATGGCCGGAAATCGCCCCGAAGAAACATGATGTTGTTGTGCTGACCAAGAGGGTTGAGGTAGAAGCCGAGTATGACACTGTTGCGTACTGGAAGCAGAGGGCAATGCAATTGGAGAAACTGTTGGAGGCGAGTGCCGAGAGAGAGCAGATTCTTGTGGAAAAATTGCAGGAAAGCATTCGGAGTCTCGAAAGGCAGTCATCGCCAGTTGAAGAACTTTCTCAGATTTTGAAAAGAGCAGATAATTTCTTGCATTTTGTTCTTCAGAATGCACCTGTTGTTATTGGCCACCAGGTACATTTAGAATACCATGTGAATCCTATGTTTAAATTTTTCTTAACGATAAAGCGAGAGTAACGAAGGATTAGGCGAGCATAACTACAAGGCTTGGTCATCGGACAACTTCAGCTTATGTTTGTGTTCGAAACGGTCTCACTTATCACTGATTTCCATTTTCTTTTGCTTTCTGTTTTAGGATAAAGAATTGCGGTATCGATTTATCTATAACCACTTCCCAAGTTTGCAAGAGGAGGTAATTTAATTGCCACTGATGTTCTTAATCCTCACCTCTTCTTTATAATCTGTTTTTCGCTTCTTGTTTCGCAGCATTGCTTAAGTGAAAGGGTGATACTGAACCACTTAAAGTTCATCGCTTTCGTTGTTTTTCTGCAGGACATTATAGGAAGAACAGATGTTGAAATTTTTTCTGGAGCCGGCGTTAAAGAATCTCAAGATTTCAAGAAAGAGGTCCTAGAGAAAGGCATACCTTCAAAAAGGGAGATGACATTTGAAACGCCCTTGTTCGGGTCGAAAACGTTTTTGATATATGTGGAACCTGTCTTCAGCAAGGCAGGGGAGACAATTGGTATAAACTATATGGGGATGGATGTAACTGATCAGGTATTTGCACATTTTTAGTGTTGAATTTCAAGGCTTTTCTTCTGATCACTTATCAATCGAGGTTTTCGTACACCTTCATGCATGATTTAGGTGAGGAAAAGAGAGAAGATGGCAAAGCTTCGTGAGGAAATCGCGGTCCAGAAAGCCAAAGAAACAGAACTGAACAAAACAATTCACATCACAGAGGAGACAATGCGAGCGAAACAGATGCTTGCAACAATGTCTCATGAGATAAGATCGCCTCTTTCCGGGGTTGTTAGCATGGCTGAGATTCTCACCACCACGAAACTAGATCACGAGCAACGCCAACTTTTGGACGTCATGTTATCTTCGGGAGATTTGGTCCTTCAACTGATAAACGACATCCTTGACCTTTCCAAGGTGGAGTCAGGTCTGAAGGTTCATCCTTTTCCTCGTATTCACGGAAACAATACCTCGTGTTGTCTGATATTCCTCAACTCTGCTGGTGCAGGAGTAATGAAGTTGGAAGCTACGAAATTCCGGCCACGAGAGGTAGTAAGGCATGTACTACAGACTGCGGCGGCATCATTGCAGAAGATTTTGAACCTGGAAGGGCATGTATCTGAGGATGTTCCCGTGGAAGTGAGGGCTTTATATTGCAGCGCCTGCATCCTCTGCATTTCTAATTTTCTAAGGACATCTAAATATTTTTGTGTTTTCATTTTCTTGTTTCGATTTCAGGTCATCGGCGATGTTTTAAGGATTCGCCAAATTCTAACCAATTTGGTAAGTAATGCGATCAAGTTCACTCATGAAGGGAAAGTTGGGATAAAACTCTACGTGGTATCGGATCCGTCATTGGAAGAGGGTGAAGGATGTCCCCAAAATTCGGAAACAGTTCAATCGACGGTTTCAGAGAATGGACTGAAAGCGGAGAAACCAGCATCTCAAACTTCTTGTGATCAAGAGGGTTTCGATGTAGACCGACCATACCGAAATCGCTCGCTTACCTACGAACCTAGAACCCCGGCCAAGAGTGAGGTTTCGATGGATGCAGCAGATCAAGAGGACGAACCTCATTTGCCAGAAACGAAAACGGTTTGGTTACGATGCGATGTATACGACACCGGAATCGGAATACCAGGTATGCTTTTTAAGTGGTCACTTCTTCAAATGGATCGAAGAAACTGAAATTTCTAAATATGTTCTTTTGAATTTTTCATGTATCAGAAAATTCTTTACCTTCTCTGTTTAAAAGATACATGCAAGTCAGTGCCGATCATGCTCGGAAATATGGAGGGACAGGATTAGGTCTAGCAATATGCAAACAATTGGTAAATACTTTTTGCCATAAATTATTTACTGTTTTTACCCAATTTTATTTTAACTGTTTTCTTAGAGCATTTGGATGTGTTTTGGTGCAGGTCGAGCTAATGGGGGGTCAACTCACAGTATCTAGCAAAGAAAAACGTGGGTCAACATTTACATTTGTACTCCCGTACAAGGTCTCGACATCGTCGGAACAACAATCCGATGACCCCAATGATTCTGACGAAGCTTCGGATATGGCTAGCCAAGAGGGCGCAACTGATGAAGTAGCTGAGAGCTATTTCCAGTTCCAGCCGAGGACTTTGGGTTCTCTGTTCTCTTCTAATGGATCCGCCAGGACACCAAAATTGTTACCGCAAAAGATGGGGTTGACTGGTTCGCATAAACTCAATGGGCTTGAACAAAATTCATACTCGTTTCCGAACGGTAACATGAGACCGGAGGAGATAGCTTCGGTTGAAAACTCTTGCTCGGAAGGTGATTTTGCGGAGACGTTATCAGAACCAGAGAGTTCCTCAGCGAGTCGCAACCGAGACCCTAGTAGTGAAAATCCAGCTAGTACAAACAAACAGGGTCGAGATGATATGGATAACCGATTCCAAGACTCTATAAGTACAGTTTCAAGTCATCCTTCAGCGGAAGGAAGAGAAATAGCTGTAGAAGCACCCACAAGAGAATCCCAAGGTACATGTAAGAGGCAGGAGAAACCCGACGCAGACTCGGACAGTACTTGTAGCAGCAGTTCAAAAATACCAAAACCAACATCAAAACCTAAAATTCTTCTTGTTGAAGATAACAAGATTAACGTTATGGTGGCACAGAACATGATGAAGCGGCTAGGCCATAGCATGGATGTTGTGAACAACGGAATGGAAGCTGTGCGTGCAGTTCAACGCTGTAGATACGATCTCATCCTCATGGTACATAATTTCTACAAAACTCCAAAGGCTGTGTTCATCTATAGAAACAAAAGAATCACACACATCTTGGTACTTATGGCTGTTGTAAAATTTGCAGGATGTTCACATGCCAGTTATGGATGGCCTTCAAACTACAAGACTTATACGTTCTTATGAAGAAACTGGCAACTGGGATGCAGCTGAGAAAGCTGGAATTGAGCTTCCTCTGCCTTCATCAGAAACAACACAGAACGGTCATGGCTACACGCCTTGTGGAAAGCGAATCCCGATCATAGCAGTGCGCCTATATTTACAGTCTTATTGCTCTAACCTAAGTTTTCTCATAAGCTACTAACAGCATTATATACTAATGCCATCAAATTATGATGCAGATGACAGCAAATGCATTTTCAGAGAGTGCAGAAGAATGTTTCAAAAGTGGAATGGACTCATTCGTGCCAAAGCCTGTAACGTTTCAAAAATTGAAAGACCGTCTCGAACAATACCTACCCGATCGATACAAGCATCTATTGTAAATCCTACGTTTGTGTACAAAGAAAATGAAGGTTTGCTTGTGCTAGGAAAGTTTTGTACTCAATGTATCATATTCCTCTCTTCAAAACATTACAAACGCATCCAAAAACTAAATATACGCAACAACTCCGAAAAAGATCAATTGTTCAAAATTAAAACCAACTGTTTTCACAATTCCAAGCCACGATAACATACAAACGCATCCAAAAACTAAATCCCAAATGGCATATTACATAATCCGGACCGATAACAGTCATAACAGATATCCCGTAACATTCCAAAATTTATAGTATGCTTCGAATACTACCTACCCGATTGACATAAACACCTATGATAGTTTGCTTGTGCTATGAAAGTTCCGTAATCGATGTATCAGATTCATATTTCACTCAAAATATTATCAGCATTATGGGGTTATAGAATTGTACATATACAACAACTCCAAAAGATAAAACTTTTCAAAATTAAAATCAACTGTTTTCACTATTCGAAGCTGAGGATAACAAAGCAACAAACACCTCTAAAATCTAGAACCCCAAATAGCATATTACATAATCCAGAATAAAGATAACCTGGAATGGGATAATCAGATAATCCCAGCATCCATACAGCACAACACTAACCACAAGAGCGGCGGAGGAATCACTTATCTTTGGTGGAGACGCCGTACTTCTCCTGCATCCTGGCGATCTCTTCCTCCTTCTTCTTCGTGTCGAACTTCTTGCCCATCTTGGCCTGCTGGTAGTACAGCACGATGAGGTACCGGTTCGCTACGTTGAAGCCGGAGAGGTGATCCACCGCCGTTTTGGCGTCGTAGATATCCTCGTAAACAACGAAGGCGGTGCCTCTGGTGTCCTTGTTCGTCCCGATGCGAATCTGCCGTATGGCGCCGTACTTGCCGAAGATGTCGTACATTTCCTCGCTCGAGATGTTGAATGGGAGGTTGCGGACGTAGAGCACGCGGTTGACTTCCGGCGGGAGGCGGGTGTTGACCTTGCGGAGGCTGATTGTGCTCATGGTGGCAGTTGTGGGGTGTTTGGATGGTGCGAAAGTGAGAAAAAGACGGGGAAAGTTTGGGGCTTTGGGGACGGAGAGAGGTGCTTGATTTGGTACTCTCTGATTAAATTAGGGTTTCGGATTGTCAAAAGAGGGGTAAAGAAGAAGGTGAAGCCGACTTAAAATATGTGGGCCTTAAATTTGCGAAATGGGCCGACTTAAAATCTATGGGCCTTAAATTATTGAAATGGGCTGAAATAGAAAACCCAATTTTCCTGTGAACCTTATTTATGTTGATGGTTTTTGGTCATTCTTAGCTCATTTGGATGTGCTTTTAAAATTACTGAAAGCGTTTTTAGTGAAAAGAGTTTTTAAAACCAATCCTTGGTAAAAATGCAAGTAAATTATGAAAAAAAACACTTAAAGTGCTTCTTGAAAGAAGCACATAATTGGTGTTTCTTGCAAAAAGCACTTTAAGTGCTTTTGGAACCTAAAAGTATTTTCCCTAAAAGCTTTTTCAATCATTTTAAAAGCACATCCAAACGAGCCATAGGTTTTGAATGGCTTCTTAAGTGTCTTATTTGCGCATTTCTTTATCAGCCGTTAGATTAATCTCAATATCTAGAGTTATAACACAACCTTAAGCTATAACCGGGTCAAAGTAACCCCCCAGGATCTCACTTCAACTCTCTCTACGCCTTTTCGCCTTTAAAGTTCATTAAAATAATTGCCGGCACTGCATAAGAACTTAAATAATCATCGTTTTGTCTTTCAATATTAATAGTATCTCTTTGCTTTTCTGTTTCTTTTACTCCAAGTATCCACAGCCTCCGTTGACACTACTTAAGTATCATGTTGTGCCGTTGAAGATGGACAAAGATTCCGTGGAGGCGTCTTTCGGTCATGGTTCCAAGGTTGACACTCTTCTGCCCGGTCATCCTCTCGTTCTTACTTCTCTGCCCACCGGCACTGCTTCTCTCAACCCTGTCAAAGTCACCGAGTGGGATGTGTACAACGACGGACGGCTGATTGTTCATGGGGTTGAGAACTTCTTCGATCCGGCTTTCCAAACTCTCAGGTATCCGCAGTACGACGTGATGAAGGTGAAAGAGGATTCTTCTCAAGGATTTTTCTGGTGGCCAAAGGCAGTGGAGATTATTAGTTGGTTTCTCTTACTAGCAGTGCTGGCTGCTTTCACCTATCTGCTAATTCCTGCATTTATTTTTTGTAATAAGCCGACTGAGGATGGAGAGTATGCACTTCTGCATTAGGTTCTTGGCGTTTTATGGTACTTAGTTAAGGTTGTAACTCTTTACATTATTCCAATTTTTTTAATTAACTGTATTTCCTTACTTTCTTTGACACAATTTTTCTTACTGTTAAGTGCGTGAAGAAATTGATCAAATCTACGTAATAGACTCATCAAAAATCATATTTGTTTCTTCTGAGATAATTAATATTTCTCTGTTTCTTTGTTTGGATATTAATTTGTTTCTTATTGTTAAAAAAAACTTAATTGTTTTTTCTGCTAATACATAAATATATATATTATAGCACAAATCAAATTTGGTCTAGCTATTGGAGGATGAAAATACGTACTCCAATAGATCAACAGAGCCACGAATGTCCCCAAATCGATGTCTCTTTCGTGTATCCTCTATTTCTTTCCGACATGTGCATGCCACTTAACTCTAAAATGTAAATACCAAAAAAAAGGGGCAGCCACCGACGCCATCAGCGTCCACCCCAGCTCTCACTTGTAGTCGTCGAAGGGCCCTGTCATCCTCTCGTTGTTACTTCCCTGCCCACCGGCATTGACGGATACACTTCTCTTAACCAAGTCAAAGTCACTGAGTGGGATGTCTACAACGACGGAAGACTGATTGTTCATGGGGTTGAGGACTTTGATCCGGCTTTCCAAACTTTAAGGCTATCTCCAACCAAAGGTTGACCAGAGGGTTCGTTTTAGCCCTCTGGCCCTCCAAGAAATTAATATTTTAATGAACAGTGCATATCCATATTTCTTACCATCTCTAATTGAGGGCCAAAGGACCATAGTGCTCGTTTTAGCCATGTCACAAACAAAACATCTCCAACCGAGGGCCAAAGGGCCAAACATATTATTTAAATTTAAAAACTACAACAACTTAAATTAAATACACGTTTACCATGTATAAATGCACATTTACCATTTCTAATAGGAAGCATATATTTAGGGCACCCATTATATTTGTCCCACGTCGGGAGAAAATTGAGCAAGCAAAAACTTGCATGTGTGACACCCATTATATTTGTCCCACAACGGCTATGGGAGAGGTTTGAGCAATCAAACATGTTTACCAATCACCTTTTTGGGCCTTAACTAAATTTTCTTTTTAAATTTTTGGCCCAAAAAAAAATTAAAAAATAACGGTTAGTTGACGTTAGCTAGCTATTGAGATTCAAATTTCTTAGCCTGGCCTGGGGCTAGTTGGCTATCTCATTTGGGCCGCCCGGTTGGCCCTTTGACCCTTTTTTGTCTAGTGGGGCCCACGAGCACTTTGGCATAGCCCTCGGTTGAAGACGGTTTTAGGGCTATTTTCAGTCTTCTGGCCCTCTGAACCCTTCGGTTGGAGATGACCTAAGATATCCATAGTATGATGTGATGAATGTGAAAGAGGGATCTTCACAAGGATTTCATGGGCTGAAAGGTGCATTAGAGATTATTAGTTGGTTTCTCTTAGGCTGTGGTGGCTTCCTTCACGTATATGCTAATTCGTTCATTTATTTTTTTCTAAGAAGCCATATAAGGGCGCTTTATATGCACCTCTGCATAATTAGGTTCTTGGCGTTCGAGAGGTATACTAAAGTTGTAACAAAGTTATGTATTTATTAAAGAGAATAATTAGTATTTGCTTTCTGTAAAATCCGTGGTGTTCATGTGTTATATATATTATCATTTTATTTCTAACCCAATTTACAATATTTTGTACCCATATAAGATTAAGTATAATTATAGGTGCTACATCTACAATGAGTACATGACTATGTGAAACTATGAAACTGTATCAATTGCTTTCTTGGGCAATGATGAGTCGATATTATACTATATATTTTATTTTTTTCTTATTTATAATTTATTGGTGATTTTGCTTGAATTTTAATACTTTGATTTATGTTCTTAATGTAGATACGCAGCTCCTTCTTGAGCAAAAAATAATCAAACGGATAATTTTAGAGTGATTCCAATTGGAAGATGTTCACGAGTCTTTCAACTTGTTAGTGTCAAAGTTTCACATTTTTCTACCAAGCAGTTAATTTATGGTGATGAAATAAAGGACCAACACGCGAAGCTATCAAAGTGACGTTTTTGGCTTTTTGGCATCCAAGATGGTGTCTTTTGCTATTAGGTTCATGTTGGAACTTGGAGAGGATGTTCTAAGCTTTAATTCAAGTAGTTTTGGATTTGATTTGGAGCCCTGAAGACCCAGAAACGTGGCTGGGTAGATTTCCCATTATTGATTAGGATTATGTTTCCTAGTTTCTCTTAATTTATTATGTTTCCTAGTTTTAAGAATACATTTTATAGGAAGGATTTTATTTTGTAGTAGCATAAATAAGACCTATTAGCCATTAGCGTTCTCCACGCACTACTTTGGAGAATTCGGCTTAGAGAGCTTTTGACGATTTAAGTTTATTTACAAGGTGTTTTCTATCCATGTTCTTAATAGTATTTTTCTTTATGATTGTGTGTAACTAATCTCTTTTGCTAGGATGAGGCCATGAGTCTTATCAAGAATATGTAGTTTCTTTTCAATTTACTTGTGATATTATGCAAGCAAGTTTTGAATTATTAATCACCATGTTGAAATTATCTAATTGTCTTGATGTTTGATCACCATTAGAATATTTAGAAAAGTAATTTGATGCAATTTTGGTTAGAGGATTGTCCTTGAAATTGACGAAGGCTTCTTGTGGTTAATAATTGTAATTTTACTTAGGATGAATATCACGTCTTACGGGTTGCATGATTTTTCAAGAGGTTTTCAAAAAGATTAATGAGTCTTATATGTTTAGATTTGACCTGAGTAGAGCATACTTTAGGAAAACCTAACCTTCAAAATATGCATGTATAAGTTAGCTTGGGGTCCAGGTAAAGCATACTTTAGGAAAACTTAACCTTCAAAATATGCATGTATAAGCCATAAGTAATTGAGAGAATTACGTAGGATTGTTAAGATGACGGTAAACCATATGCTTTTACAACTTGATTTTTGAAAATTGTTTTCCTTTTGCTGATTTATTTAATTATTTTTATTCATATTCGTTTTTATTATTTTAAATTCCAAAATCAATTTTTTCTAAAACTTTGTTTTAAATAATTAATTAAGATTTAATTTTAATATAAATTATTTTAAATAATCTTCGTGGAAATTAACAACCTTGCATGAGCATTCTTATTACAACTACTTTATTGTCTTGCAAGTATTTTAAAATGTTTTTATTTATACTTTTACAAATGGTAAAAATCCTATCAGGCAATCTCGTAAGGTCTTGGCCTCTCAGTAATTTCAATGGCTGATTCCATCTCTCTTCTAGTTGGCGAACAATCACTGTGACTGAAACCACCATGCTCAGTAGACGGTGTTCCTATCTGTTCCTCGAAAACATTGCGCGATTCAGTGTCGTTTGAGTAGACAGATGGACTTGGCGGGAAGATGGTGTTACCTTTCAGTTCACCCTTCTTAAAAGTAAACGAATTTAAGTCCTTTTTGTCGTAAATTCTTAGCATGACACAAAATTTTCTCCACAATGAGGCTTCTGGATCGAGTTGCGAGAAGATGCCCTTGTGTTCGTACAAGAACATGGCAGCAAATATGAGCAGAGCTAATGTTGAAGCAACACCGGCTATGAGAAAGAGGCCCCAAAAGCTCTCGAGGCTGAGACTGTTGGGAGAGACAACGCTATTAGGGTCTGCACAACTTGACTGATTGTTGAACAACATCTTCTCAATCTCTTTCATTTTGTGTCCCTCGGTCACGTTTAGGATTGCCCTTGAAACGTCACGAGCAAGAGGCGAACCAATCGGGAAGACCTACACAAGTCACAAAGTGAAAGTGTCAAAAGACGGTATTAGGAAAATATTTATAGTAATTCTTCTCGAGGAGTTAAGTATAAGCGAAGGATAATTAAACTTATGCAACGCTTTAATCCTCCGACTCGAAACTCACACTCTCAATTGAAAGGACACAAAATAATCCCACATGACATGAGAAAACAGACATTTGAACATGATAGAGACAAAGGAGCGAAAGCAGGTGAACTTACAAAGGCAAAACCATCAGCTTTAAATGTCGGCTCAACCAAGGTGTATTTTGAGCAATACTTTGCAAGAAATAGTTTCATATAGGGTGTCTCGTCGAAAGCTGCCGAGATGCCATGTTTATTACTCCCGTTTTGAAAAAGTTTATGCAACTCTTCAGGGGTATCATAGGTCACAAGTCTGTCATCTGGAAAGCCTAGTTGTTTCAGAATCCCAAAAACGAAAGAACCTGATAGGTAGGCAACAGAGTCCCTATTCTTGAGGAGCAAGTTAACATCAGTAACAGTTGGTTGGAGCTGTTGAACTGTTAACAGAGATGTCAAACTTGCAGTATAACTTTGGGTCAGGATGAGGACCACAAAGCACCAGATTATCACCACGAATCGAGCTGAGTTGCTCACTACTCGCTCCCCTGTAACGAAAATTTCAGAAGACACAGAAATAAGAAACAACGAGTCATGGATGTTATAAGTTTGAGGGATACCTTACAATGGAAAGCATTAAATTTGCATAGTTTCTATGGAGAGTAAATTAAGATGAGCGAACTTACTGTGTGCGAAAACCATGGTTGAGAACGAGAACCAAAAACTTGTACCGATTTGGTGATGTGGAGGCCCCCGAAAGTCTTCGTTGATCCGATGTTCAAGAACCCAAACAACGAAACCAATGAATATGAAAGAACAACCGCTCGTTACCCAAAGGCCCCATGTCAAAGGCTTCAAGAACACCCAAGCATTCTTGCTTTTGTTGTCTTTGATAGGCACAATCATGGACACACCAGATTCTGTGTACGGCAACGTGAAGTCTACATATAAGGATCTGTTTGCTCTAATGGTGATATCCCCCACTGCCGCGTCATAGTTCTATCAAGAAAAAATGTTACCATTTCAGTTACGAAATCAGATAAGTTTGTTAGATTAGGGAGAAAAGACTCTTACCTTGAGATACACTTCATTGACCAAGTCATTGTAATTGCCAGCAGCCGAACCATTAGGCCTTGCATAGGGAATAAGCTCATAAGGAACAGCGTAGGGTAGCAATTTTATTACAGATTCGAAGATGCTTATGCAATATCCACCATTGACCGCGGTTGTGTTGGTTCTAGGATCATGTGTGACATTTACAAATTCCGAAAACCCTTGCTTGACCGGGACTAGAATTCGCAGCTTAGTGTCAGGTGTAGGAATCTGCCAACCCTTTGGAGCAGATGTGGTGTGTCCAGGCCATATAATAGATCCAAGACTAGCATTGGAAGTAGAATATTTGCTTGTTTTTTTCAAATTTAAGTTTCTTTGAAGACCATCTCGGGGTGTCCAAAATCCAATCAGTTTTTCCCCACTTCCAATCACATTAACGATCTCAAAAGTTGATGATTGTAATTGGCCATTGAAAAGATTGAAATCTCCTGAAAGGCCTTTAAAATTTGTACCTGATAGTTCTTTGACAAGCTGAGGACCATTTTGTGAGACCCCAAATCTTTCTAGATCAGTATTACTAGAGTTTCCAGAAGTATTCTTCTTTCCGAAGCTGAAGTTTTTAGCCCCAACTTTCTCAGCAGCCATGGCCAGTGCCCAAGCAGCATCATACGCCCACAATCCGAACACATCCAGTTTAACATCCTGGAGAGTTGGATTGTCTTGTTGAAATTTCCCCTTCCATCTAACTCGAAAACTCTCAAGCCCTTTTGAATTTGGGTAATAAGTTTTTATACCCAAAACCCCTTGCATATTTTCTACGCCAGAGGAATTTATGGAACTAAAGCTGTTGGTCATCCCAACAGTCATTATCCAAGCATACCCTGCCTTCATCATGCCGATCTCTTTTGCCTTGTTGAAAATTCGCAAACCGAGAGATGGTAACATGTGCACGATGAAGACCTGAGTTTGCATTCCCTTTAACTTGTAAAGCTCAGTAGCAATTTGGTCATCAGTAGCATTTGGAGAAATGACAGTCCGGTAGGGGATTCGAGCATCAACTTCTTGCAAGGCATCAGAGAGGTAAGGTATGACTCCTTCCCCATACTCGTTTTGGACGTAGATAGGCACAACTTCTCTCCAGCCAAATGCTTGGATGAAAGCACTAATGGCTTTCACTTGGGATGAATCATTTTGTGCGGCTCTTATGAAATATGTACTTCTGATTGAAGTGAGAGATGGGCTTGTTGCTGAGTAAGAGATTATGGGGACTTGGGCCTTCTGTCCAAGGTTGATTAGGAAGTTGGCCTGCATTGACGATGCAGGCCCTATGATTGCTTGCACTTGAACATTCTTTATCAGGTCTAGAGCTGTTCATTCAAACAAGAAAATGTTAAATCAATCTCCCCGACGTGGGATTCACGCTCCGATTGAGTATTCAAAACTTCACGGGTACTTTTTAGAATGTGACCGTCCAACTCAAAACTCATTGACAATGAACATGAGATGCCCAAGATTTCTTAAACTATTATGCAAGGCTATTATTCCCCTGACATGAGATTTATACTTTCAAAACTAATTGAGTACATAAATGGGTTAATGCTAGAATGTGAAGTGTCTAAATCAAAATCAATGAACAATAAACTAGATAAGCACCAAAATCATTTAAAACTATTATGAAAGGCTCTCAACAGAGGGGGATTAATTGGAAGGAGCAAAAACAAAACATGAACACAGATAAAAGAGATAGAATTACCTGCAGAAGCTGTGACAACAACATCTAAAGGGGAGTTCCTTTTGTGCAGAACAAGCCTGGTTTTGTACTTAGAGTTAGAGGCATAGAAATCGGATAGGGCGATTTCGATGCAGCTCAGCTGCATCTTCCCATACCAGGCATCAAAGTCAAGAACCAGACCCACATGAAATGGGGTAGTCTTATTGTTTTGTGACATGGCCAGGAAAGTAGTCTTAGAAAATAAGAACAAGAAGAACGGAGCAAAAAGGTAGCTTCTGCAGCTAGCTTTCTTGGCCATGTTGCAAATTTTTTTGGGGAAACTTTTCAGGCTCTGCAATTCATGACTTCAAGAAAATGGAGTCTACATTTATATAGACTTGGAAACTGTAGATTTGGAGCTCTAAACTGGGTTAATTAATTGTTGATTACATAAATTAATACAAGTACAAGGAGCATCCAACACTCCATAATCCATTGGCTGTGATAGCATGTAATTTCATGCTATGAGCATCTCCCAAAAAATGCATTTAAGTTTGCTGTCCTCATTCAGTGAGTCAATGTCAGATTGTCAATAGTGGTGGATGTCTCTAAAAGTTGAAAATTCAAAGGTATTATTTGTCTCATTACATTGTCCAAGCCTAGCTTTGACAAATCAAAGACGCGTTTATATTTGCATGTGGAAAAAAAAATTGGTACAGATATTTGCTCACCTAGTGTGTGGTAGAATGGTCACTTTCGAATTCGGTGCAGTGACTTAAAATTGATGACATGAATTAGTAATACTGCATAATACTATAATAGTGAGTGTCGTACTGACAAATGAAATGAAATAAAAGATAATATCTTGACAAAAAGATATGCCCAATCTTTGGCAAATGAGAATGCAATAAAACAAAAAATGAGCAACAACTAACAAGCGAGAGGAGTCTTACAAGAACCACAAAAAGGGAAGAGATCCCAACTCCAAGGCGCCAAAGCCATCACCCAAAAAAGAGTAAGTAAAACATAACAACAAATTAAACACTCCACATAACTAACAACATAAGCACTAAATTATGTAAATTAATTATGAATGCGTGTATATCTGATGCTATCATAATTCAACGAATAATTATACAATTTTTTTTATTTTTTATTTTTACAGTAGTACAAGATATATTCCATTGTTAGGTTTACAAAAAGTTTATGTCAATTAAATTGAGGGTTTTGGATAATTAACTATTCAAGTGGTGGACAACCTTGGTGGTTTGGTTCTTCCTTGTCAAACCATTGCGTTTCGGTTTCAAATCTTTCTCCTGCTCCCCTTAGTGTAGATTATTGTAGAATATTGTTTGTACTTAAAAAAAAAAACTTGCACATATTTTCTATAGCATCTATGTGCTCTCTTTGTTGTGAAGGTATGGAAACTGCTTCACATATTTTCTTTGAGTGCTCTTTTGCACGTAAAATTTGGTCTTCTGTTTTGGAATTATTCTGCGTTCAATATTTATTTCAAGATATTTTTAGCTTTTTCCATTATCCCTTACAACAAGGTTTTGGTACCCAAGTGCAATTGCTTTGGTGAGGTATGATTGGAGTTGGTTTTTATTCTATTTGGCATGCTCGCAACACTATTCGTTTTCATGTGGAGGTTGTTTCCATCAATTATGTTGTAAGGTCTATTAAATGTCAACTCCTTGAAATTGATTCTTTCAATTCCGGCTGTATGAAGAATTCTGTGGAAGAGCTTTGCATTCTTCATTCTATTGGTGTATGTGGATGTCCTGCTAAGGCTCCAAAAATTATTGAGGTGTTGTGGTGCCTGCCTTCTCAGTCTTGGATCAAAGTGAATACTGATGGTGCTGCAAGAGGTTCCCTTGGTGTTTGGTGGTATCTTTCGAGATTTTATGGGTAATTCTCTTGGTTGTTTTGTGGGTTCAATAGGCTTGGCCTCTTCTTTGAATGCCGAACTACATGCTGTTATTCATGCTGTACCTTTAGCTTAGGATAAAGGTTGTCATTCCTTATGGATTGAATGTGACTCCTCACTGGTTGTTCATCTTCTTTCTTCATCCTCACCTTCCTTGACATCTATCCCATGGAGGCTTTTGGTCAGTTGGCATAACTGTCGAGTTTTACCATTCTCCATGCAGGTTTAGATTTCTCATATTTTTAGAGAGGGTAATCAAGTTGCTAATTGTTTGGCCAATTATGGTGTTGATCACCCCAGTGTCCATTGGTGGGATTCATGCCCTCCTTTTGTTGCAGCTGCTTATTCTCAAAACCTTTCTAAGCTTCCTTGTTATAGGTTTTGCTAAAAGAGGTTTTCAATTGTTGTTATGAATTCTTTAATAGTCTCGGCTTGACCTCATGTCCCCCCTGACATATTGTATTTTTCTTGTTCATCAATAAATTCTCCTCAAAGTCTCTTCCCATGATAGCAAGGAGTGGGACGGACTTTGTGGCCAAATTTGACATTACGCTATCCGACGCAAGTTTGAAAAAAAAAAAAAAAACAAAAAAAAACAAAAGGCAAGTTATGTTGGTTATAAGCAATAGTACTGCCAAGTTTGAAAATATTTAAAAACGAAAAGCAAGTCCTGGTGGTTATAAGCTACAGTAATGCCGACATTAAGCTATTCGACGCAAGTTTGAAAATATTAAAAAAACAAAAAACAAATCCTGTCAGTTATAAGTGATAGTACTGCTTTGTTATCCGACATTTAAACAGGTTGTCGAAAATGTCTTATTTGACAGTATATTATATAAAACCGCCACAAGTCTCTGACACAATAAGCCACTTTTGTAATAGTACGGTCTAGTGGTATTTATCTTCATTTGTAAGTGAGAGGTCTTATGTTCGATTTTCGTCAAAGATGAATTTGAACACATTATTGCTAGCCAATTGTGAGGTTTAGCCCACTCCTCTCCCCTTAGTGTAGATGATACCGTTTGTTAAAAAAAATAAAATAGGTATAAGCAAAAGTTAAGGTATATAAATAAAAATGAAGAAGGAAGAAACAAATCTAAGAACATGTGGGAATAGGGGTGGGTTCGGTACGGATAACATACCAAAACCCTCGTACCAATTACTATACCAAACTTTCGGTTTGACAAAATCTATTACCATTACCGTACCAAACTTTTGATATACCGAAGTTCAGTTGGCATGGTATGGCAATGATAATTGCCACTTTGTTTTGACAAAATTTGTTTTTATTTTTTAACCCAATTCAAGGGCAAAACTTTTTTTTTGTACCTTTATCTCATACATTGTAGCCTAAATTCATCTATTATTCATCATTCACAATTCACACACCCAATAATTCAAATGATGCATCAAGATTCATGATGAAAATTAAGCTTACAATCCAAATAGAACTTAGGAACCAAAACAAATAGAAGTTAACAATCTAAATAGAAGTTAAAGTTTCAAACCAAATGAAAATTGGAACTAAACTTCAAAAAGTAAAATTCATTGATTAATTCTTCAAGCTTGAAATGTCGAAACTTTTGGAGGAGGCATTGAACTTGTAGAAGATTGAGCTTGTGTCAAGCCTACATTACAAACAAAGAAAACATATTAGTACCAGGAAGAATTAAAGTTAAAAACCATTTAATAACAAATTTACTAAAAAAATTAAAGCACATCTTACTTGTTTCCACTTTTTCCATTTCCTTATAAAATTGAAGCATATATTTCGTTGGTTCTTTATAGAAGTTTACTTCATCCGTCATAAGCTAATCACTATTACACACCAGTGTCTCTATAATTTTAGGAGTCAAGGATGCCCTAAAAGGGTCCACAACCCTCCTCCCTAGGCTAAATGCATTTTCACTAGCTACGGCAGAAGTGAGGATTGCAAAGATATCCTTGGCTATTTGTGAAAGAATTGGAAATTCTTTTGTGTTTGATTTCCACCAACTCAAGAGATCAAAGTCACCAATAACAATACTAATATAAGTAGAGTTTTCTTTTCAAATTATTTGAATATTATAAATATATAAATATATATTATAAATATGTGTTATATAATTATATATATTATAAATTATATAATTATATTTTTGGTACGGTACGATAATACCGTGGTAATCGTATTTATTACCAATACTGTACCATTACTGATTGGCACAAAGTCGGTATGTTATGGTTGACAATTCAGTTGTCACGGAAATTTGGCAAAAAAATCCATCCCTATGTGGGAATGAAGTGAATAATTTTCCTAAAGTTGTTTATGTAGATATGACTATGTCAAGCATTCAGAAATATAGTAAGAAATGATGACTTCATCTAAAATGAGATTCAAGAAGATATATTGTAGCTCAAGGCAAAACCTAGTTTCCGAGAAATTGTTGGGTAGGAGATCAAGGCTGCCAATGACATCAATTCATAACTAAATATGTTGAATATTGTTGAAATAGTGATGTGCTCAACATGTATTTGATATATAGATCAACTTGAAGCGTCGCTGGTAAATCGCTAAGGTGTTATTACGTACGAATCATCCAATTCTATACCTGAAGGCTCTTCCTCCTTTTTGGAGTATACACAATTAGCTTTGATTCATAAATTTCACGTCTAAGATATTTGCGGCAGCCTAACCCCTCATGCCTGGTGGCGGATGGTGGCGGCGGTTCTTAGATGGGGCTGTTGGGGCTAGGATTTTTATTTTTTCATAAACATGGAGTTGACATGATTATGCAAGAGAGAAAGAAATATACAAGGTAAGATGTTCTATCTGTTATTAAAAACTTGGGTTAAAAACCTATTTGATGCCAATATGCCAATAAGCACAATGTCTTATTTTCTTTTCCAATACAAGCGATATTTCTACTCTAAATTACTCAAAGTGACTCGGAAAGCAACGAGTTGAAGAGGAAGATCCTAAATATCAGGGCAATCAACCACTTGCATATCTCTGTTTTTCTTAGGAACATAAATTTGCACACCTGATACACCTTGCATAGAAATTTTGACCGATGAGCTCATCAACTTTAAACGATTAGCGATCCCATAAGTAGTGATCCAAACATAGCCTTGGAGCACATCATAATTTAAATTTGATTAGATCAAGTTGACATTGATTGATTACTGGACGTTCCAGTCCATTATTACGAAAAGTAAACGACTTAGAGTCCCATTCGTCGTATTTTCCTAATATGACTCGAATTCTACTCCACAATGAGGCTTCTGGACCAAGCTGGTTTAGTTGCATCGAGGTATCCTCGAGTTCTCCAGACAAAACCATGGCAGCAAATATGAGCAGAGCCACTATTGAAACACCGACAGAAATGAGAAAGAGGCCCCAAAAGCTTTCAAGGCTGAGACTATTGGAAGATATCAGACTGTTGGGGTCTGCACAGCTTGCTTGTTTCTTGAACCACTGGCTCTCAATCGCTTTCATCTGGTCTCCCTCAGGTGACATTTAAGATTGCCCTCGAAACATCACGACTAAGAGGTGAACCTTTTGGGAACACCTGAAAATTACAAAATCAAAGGAAAAAAATGTTTGAATATATATATATATATATATATATATATATATATATATTGTTGAATAAGAAGAGTATCCAAGATAACTCTAATGATCCCAAGAAGAAGAAAATAGAGCACACTCTTAAAGAAAGCTCACAAAACAAACTAATTAGCAAAATTTTTCTTATTTAGCTCTAGGCTTTGTTTTTCCTTGGATGATATACAATGCTTGAGGACTTGGGTATTTATAGCAAACCAAATGAAAGCTACACCACACACTTAATTAAACTAAGATTATTTGCTACCACACAAAACCCATTAATTGCACCTAATTTTTTCCACTCAACCATACCTAACATTGATTCTCAACACTCCCCCTCAATGTTAGCTCTCATTCTTTGCACTGTGCTGAGCAGACAGCGAAAATTTTCGAGCTTGCCTGTACTTAAACTTTTTGTGAACAAGTTCGCAACTTGATCATTCGTCTTGACCTGTCTCATCTCAATCTCTTCTTGTAGAACCTTTTCTCTGATAAAGTGGTAGTGCACTTCCACATGTTTAGTTCTTGCATGAAAGACTGGATTTTCCGTCAAGCGAATGGCCGATTGGTTATCACAGTACAATGGTACTGGATAATCTACTGGTTGATGTAGATCACTCATCAACTGTACCAGCCATGCATTCTCTTGAGCTGCCATTGCTGCTGCTCTATACTCTGCTTCTGTGGTTGACAAAGATACCGTTGGCTGTCTCTTGCTACACCAAGAGATGGTTCTAGAACCAAGCTTAAACACATACCCAGTTGTTGATCTCCTGGTGTCATGATCTCCCGCATAGTCAGCATCATAGTAACCAACTAACTTGCAGTCTTCACCTTTCTTGTACAAAAGACCATAGTCAATTGTACTCTTCACATATCTCAGTATTCGTCGAACTGCTTCCAAGTGAGGCTTCTTTGGATTTTGCATGTACCGACTCATCACACCAACTGCATAAGAAATGTCAGGTCGAGTCAAGGTTAAGTAGATCAGACTACCTACCAATTGTCGATACATCGTCGCATCTTCTAAATCTTTTCCTTCATGTGCACTCATTTTGACA